>NW_006921700.1:2082100-2083405 GCF_000298275.1 Orycteropus afer afer | reverse complement strand
TCCTACCTGGTACCAAGTCTACCCTGAGAAGGGTGGTAAGTGCCTCAGTGCTGCTAAACTAGAGGCCAGAGTAGCATGTATGCCCCATTGCCTGGATATATTAAAACAAAGCGAAAAATAGGAAGGAGAATCAAACCAACATACAATCAACAAATTAGCATAATAACAAAACAATGTCTCAGAGACAAAAGATAACTTCAAATCAGAAGTGGGGAAAAAAAAAAATTAAGATAAGATGGCCCAAACAAATCACCACATGTTGTTAATTGTGCTGTTAGGTGCCACTGAGTTGTCTCCGACTCATAGCGACTCCATGGACAGCAGAACAAAATACTGCCTGGTCCTGTGCTAGCTTCACAATCTCTGCTGTATCTGAGCCCATCATTGCAGCCGCTGTGTCCATCCATCTTGTTAAGAGACTTCCCCTTCTTCGTTGACCCTCCACTTTACCAAACATGATATCCTTCTCCAGGGAATGGTTCCTCCTGACAACATGACCAAAGTAGGTAAGACAAAGTCTGGCCATTCTCGCTTCCAAGGAGCATTCCAGCTGCACTTCATCCAGGACAGATCTGTTAGTCCTTTTAGCAGTCCATGGTACTCTTAGCATTCTTCTCCAATACCACAACTCAAAAGCATCAACTTTTCTTCGATCTTCCTTATTCATTCATTGTCCAGCTCTCACATACATAAGAGGCAATTGAAAATACCATGGCTTGGGTTAGGCACAACTTAGTCTTTAAGGAGACATCTTTGTTCTTTATCATTTGAAAGAAGTCTTTTGCAGCAGATTTGCCCAATGCAATATGTTGTCCGATGTCTTCACTGCTGCTTCCATTGGTGTTGACTGTAGAACCAAGTAACTGAAGTCCTTGACAACTTCAATCTTTCTCCATCCATCATGAAGCTGTTTATTGGACCAGTTGTGAGGATTTTTGTTCTCTTTATATTGAGGTATAATCCATACTGCAGACTGTAGTCTTTAATCTTCATCAATAAGTGCTTCAAGTCCTCACTTTCAGCAAGCAAAGTTGTGCCATCTGCATATCACAAGTTGTTAATGAGTCTTCCTACAATCCTGATGTCACTTTCTTCTTCATATAACCCAGTTTCTCAGATTATTTGCTCAGCATACAAATTGAATAAGTATGGTGAAAGGATAAAACCCTGACGTACTCCCTTCTTGATTTTAAACCATGCAGTATCCCCTTGTTCTGTTCAAATGACAGCCTCCTGGTCTATGTACACATTCATAATGAGTACAATCAAGTGTTCTGGAATTCCCATTCTTCTCAATGTTATCCA
>NW_006921700.1:2080275-2081918 GCF_000298275.1 Orycteropus afer afer | reverse complement strand
ATAATTTTCACATTCTGTGGGATCACCTTTCTTTGGAATGGGTACAAATATGGATCTCTTCCAGTCATTTGGCCAGGTAGCTGTCTTCCAAATCTCTTGACACAGCAAGTGAGAGCCTCCAGCAAGGCAGTCATTTGTTGAAACATCTCAATGGGTATTCCACAAATTTCTGGGACCTTGTTCATTGCCAATTCTTTCAGAGCAGCCTTGACTTCTTCTTCCTTCAATACCTTTGGTTCTTGATCATATGCCACCTCCTTAAATGGATTAACATAGACCAATTCTTTTTGGTACAGTAAGTCTTGCGTATTCCTTCCATCTTCTTTTGATGTTTCCTGTACCATTCAATATTTTGCCCATAGAATCCTTCAATATTGCAACTCAAGGCTTAAATTTTTTCCTCAGTTCTTTCAGCTTGAGCAAATGCTGAGTGTGTTCTTCCCTTTTGGTTTTCTAACTCCAGGTCTTTGCACATTTCATTATAATAACTGTCTTCTTGAGGTGCTCTTTGAAATCTTCAGTTCAGTTCTTTTATCTTATCATTTCTTTCATTTGGTTTAGCCCTTGGCTTTTTAATGACCTCTTGCTTTCTTCATGGATGATGTTCTTGATGTCATCCCACATTTCCTCTGGTTTTCGGTCACTGGTGTTCAGTGCATCAAATCTAATCTTTAGATGGTCTTTAAATTCAGGAGGGATAATATCAAGGTAATTTTTTGACTCTGATGGACTTGTTTTAATTATCTTCAACTTCAACTTGAATGTGCATATGAGCAGTTGATGGTCTGTTCTACAGTCAGCTCCTGGCCTTTTCTTGGCTGAAGATATTGAACTTCTCCATCACCTCTTGACACAGATGTAGTCATTCTGATTCCTGTTTATTCCATCTGGTGAAGTCCACATGTATAGCCATCACTTATGTTGTTGAAAAAAGGTATTTATAATGAATAAGTCATTAGTCTTGCAAAATCCTATCATGTGATCTCCAGCATTCTTTCTATCACCAAGGCTATATTTTCCAACTACCAGTAACTCTTCTTTGTTTCTAGCTTTTGCATTCCAGTCACCAGTGATAATCAACACATCTTGATTGCATGTTTGGTCAATTTCAGACTACAGAAGTTGATAAAAATCTTCTATAATTTAAAAAAAAAAATCTTCTATTTCCTCATCTTTGGCCTTGGTCGTTAGTGCATAGATTTGAATAATAGTAGTATTAACTGGTCTTCCACTAAGTGTATGGATATTATCCTATCACTGACAGTGCTGTATTTCAGGACAGATTTTTTTTTTTTAATATTTTCTCCATATATTTATTTATTTATTGTGTGTGTGTTTGAATTTTTTTTTTTAAATTGTGATTTGGGTGAAAATTTACAGAGCAAATTCACTTTCATGCAACAGTTTACATACACTTTGTCTCATGACATTGACTACAATTTATCCCAATGCAACAGCTCCCCTCCTACTACCTCCTGATAATTACCTCTTCCCTGTGTCCATCAGTCCATGCACTCTTGCTCCCTGAGCTGTCTCCCTGTGCATTAACAGCCCTTCTTTCTAGGGCAATAGAAAAAATCAACAAGACCAGAAGTTGGTTTTTTTAAAAGACCAATAAAATTAACAAACCACTGGCAAATTTG
>NW_006921700.1:2070787-2072097 GCF_000298275.1 Orycteropus afer afer | reverse complement strand
TATGTGAGATCTGGACAATGAATAAGGAAGACTGAAGAAGAGTTGATGCTTTTGAGTTGTGGTTCTGGCGAAGAATGCTGAAGATACCATGGACTGCCAAAAGAACTAACAGATCTGTCCTGGAGGAAGTGCGGCCGAGATGCTCCTTGGAAGTGAGGATGGCCAGACATTGTCTCACCTACTTTGGTCATATTGTCGTAGGGGACCATTCCCTGGAGAAGGATGTCATGCTTGGTAAGGTGGAGGGTTGATGAAAGAGGGGAAGACCTTCAACGAGATGGATTGATACAGTGGCTGCAACAATGGGCTCAAGTATAGCAAGGATCATGGAGCTGGCTCAGGATCTGGTGGTGTTTTGTTCTTCTTTGCAGGAGGTTGTTATGAGTCAGAAACAACTCAATGGCACCTAACAACAACAACATGCTAAAGAAGTGACAGCCATGACAAGAACAGACATATGCACACCTATGTTCATCACAGCACTATTTACAATAACCTAAAGATGGAAACAACCTAGGTGTCCATCAACTGAGGAATGGATAACCAAACTTTGGTACACATACACAATGAAATACTATGCAACCCTAAAGAACAACCAAGAATCTGCAAAACACCGCATAACTTGGTTGAACTTGGAGGACATTATGCTGAGTAAAACAAATCAACCACATAAGGACAAATATTGTATTAGTCCGGTATTGTAAAAATCAAGGAAAGGTTTATCTATGGAGGGAAATTTTCATTGCTGGTTACCAGGGGTGGGAGGGGAAGGGAAGGGAACACTGTTAGATAGGTAGAGATAAGTATTGATTTGGGTGAAGAGAAGGGCAATGTACCAAATGTGAGTGATGGACATGGTGGCATTGAGGAAGAGGAAGACATAGAGAGGTACATGGAAGGTACAGACAACAAAGATGAACCCTTTTGCACATACAGTAATGAGTTGTCAGTGAAGGCAACTTGGGTATACGAGTGGATAGATGGGTGGACAGGCTGAACTATTAGGTATGTCTATGAAGTGGGGAGTGTACCAAAGACCATGTATAAAGTTGACAGACGATGGTCCTATAAGCGTATTTGTATGATCTGAATTCCCAGGTGTATAGTAGAGCTGACAAAGGACAAGGTTGTATTCACTTCTTGGTCACAGCCAGCTACCCAGAGGGACTGAGTAGTTGAACCTGTGGGCTCGGGACCATAGTCACAAGGGCCATCAAGCTCAATTGGCATAACATACTACACAAAACAATGTTCCACCTCCTACTTTGGCGAGTAGCTACTGGGATCTTATAAGCTTGTAAGTAGCCATC
>NW_006921700.1:2064631-2070095 GCF_000298275.1 Orycteropus afer afer | reverse complement strand
ATTATTCTCTCCAAGGAGTGTATCTGCCTCAGGTAAATGTTCAACTCACAGCCGGTCTTTTGTTTGGCTGGAAGCCACAGGTGTGAGTTCAATTCTAGACCTGAAGGGCAGCTAGGGGCCATAGTCTCAGTGGTTCCACCAGGTTCTATCAGACCAGCAAACCTGGTTCCTGTCAGGCAGGAACGGGAACACGGAAGGCCAGGCAGGTGAATGATTAAGCCGGAGGGAATTATAAGAACTGGTCAAGCAAGGAAGCGTCTGACCAGACCCATACCAAACCCCAGCACATGACCCTTACTTAGGAAAGACACTAACACCTGACCCCTTGCTTACAAAAGCCCCCAACCATTTCCTGCCCACTATGTTAATGAAGTGCTTCAGCTCTACTTCCTGCCCCCATGCTAATAAGGTACTTTAACCTCATTGGTTCCTGCAACACATCCCCTGCTCTTAATCCGGTCGCTGAGGAACCGGAAGAGTAACACTGTAAAAACCCTTTTCTTTCACCTGGGCGGCGTGACTTCTCGGGCCCCTCTCAGGGACCCGTGAACCTCGCCTGGGTCCCTCTCGGGGACCCGTGAACCTCGCCTGGGCCCCTCTCGGGGACCCGTGAACCTCACCGCGGGGCACAGAATGAAGCTTTCCTTGCTCTACCTTCTGTGTCCCTTTTTCTCTTTACTGCAACCTTACATCTGGTGCCAAAACCCGGGGAGGGGATGTGTGGTGCAAGTAATCTCTGCTGGCACGGAGTGCTGCAACCCTCCCCCTTTTCCTTTTCCTCCCCCTTTTCACGGACCAGGAACCTCCAGCCACCATCATCCAACACTGGTGAGTTTCCCGTTTTGACTCATTTCCCAATCCTGGGTACCTAGATCCCAAGTCCCAGTTCCTGTTCCAGAGTTTCTGTCCCTTTCATTCCAGAAACCGCTGGCACCGCGTCAGAGACTCTCCTGTTCCAAAGACAGAGGCATCCTAGGGATGCCTTGGGTTCCCTGTCTTTCCACAGCATAGACATTTCAGACTGAAGACTACAGCGGAGATGTCCACTGTTTTCTTCCAGTCTCTGTTTCTGGGATTCTGGCAAAGCTGCTGGGACGCTGGTCCTTTGACAGAATCTTTCCATCAGGACTTAAGGGATCATGGGTAACCAGAATTCCAAACCAGACCCGACTACTCCTCTGGGGTGTCTCCTACTCAATCTGTGCCCTAGGGCTGGCTCAGGACTTACGTCCCAAACACCTAATCTTCTATTGCACTACTGCTTGGCCCCAATACCCACTAGATAATAATTCTTGGTGGCCTGAACAAGGAACTTGTGATTTTAATATTCTTACTGATCTTGATAATTTTTGTCACCGCACAGGCAAATGGCTGGAGGGTCCCTACATCCAAGCTTTCTTTTTCCTGCGCTCCCATCTCTCTCTCTCTCTCTTTCTCTGCTTTACTTGCAATACCACCCAAATTCTCCTAACTCATGAAATTCCTATTCAGACCCCCTCTAAAGACTCCTCAACCCCTCTCAATTCCCCTAGCCTGGAGTCTCAAGAGTTAGAGTCCCCTTCAGCCTCTTTGGGGGTTCAAGTCCTCTTTGGCCAGGTTAGGTAGGATAGAGGGTTCGAGTCCCTCTAGCAGTTCTAGTAGAGACTTCACATTCGGTTTTGTTGGGGTTGTTGTCTGTCTGTGTGACTGTTTAGTGTGAATGATATATGTGAAGTTCCAAGACAAAAAGTCGTGGAATTTGAATAGGCCTGAAGTTGTATTCCATGTGAGGTTGGATTGGCATAATGGTGTGGCTTAGCTCTCCACTCCGGGGTTTATAACGGAGGCACCTTAGCCAAAGACCCACTGAAACCTTCGTAAGAAGGGCGGATGACCAGGCATCAGAGAGGTCCTTGGGACTTATCTTGTGTTTTGTGTGTGCCACTGTCACTATGGGAGGTACCCCCAGTAAATATACTGAGTTAGAATACATGATCAAAAATTTTCCAAAGGGATTTAAAGAAGATTATGGTGTTAGCCTCAGTCCATCTAGATTAAGAATCTTTTATGAGACCCATCCACCAGAGCACCCGACTTCCTCTTTTTCTGACCCACCTGAATCTCTTTCATCCCCACCTCATAGACCACCCACTTATTCAGGACAGGCACTTTCATCTCTACCTCCTGTTAACCCCACTGCACCCTCTCCGTCACCCCCAGCTTCCTCTTCACTGACATCTCCAGACACCATTTCCCCAGAGTCCTTTTTTACCCTTCCCAGTGAGCAGCCACACCCGTTCTCAACAGCCCCTTCTCTGTCCCTTATGTGAAGTGGCTGACTTTGAAGGTGTTGTCTGTGTCCATATTCCCTTCTTCCTCACCAACTTATCTCAGATTGAAAAAGTCTGGGTTCCCTTTCTCACAACCCCACCACCTGCATTAAGGAATCTCATTACCTCTCTCAAGCGTATGACCTAACCTGGCATGACATTTATGTCATCCTCTCTTCCACTTTAAACTCTGATGAAAGGGAGCGAGTTCTTGGGGCTGCTCGGGAGCATGCCAACCAAACCCATTTAACTGACCCTATCATGCCAGTGGGTCCAGAAGCCATTCCTGGGCAGGACCCCAGATGGGAATACCAACTAGACACCCAATCTGGGCAGAATAACCACACTCGCAGGGACAAAACGCTCCATTACCTCCTAGCGGGCTTGCAGTCTATCTCACATAAAGCTGTTAATTTTGATAAGCTGCTAGAAATTACTCAACTCTCTAACGAAAATCCAGCAGCTTTTCTTAATTGCCTCACCGAGGTCCTTACACAATATACTGGCTTAGACCCAACCACCCCGGCAGGAGCTACTGTTTTAGCTACTCACTTTATCACCCAATCTGCCCCAGATATTAGAAAGAAACTGAAAAAGGCAGAGGAGGGCCCCCAGACTCCCATCCGAGACCTGGTGAATATGGCCTTTAAAGTCTTTAACACTCGGGAGGAACGGGCTGAAGCAGAGAGGGAATCTTGTACTCACCAGAAGGCCAATTTACAAGCCCAAGCCTGGTGGCAGCCCTGAGGCCAGCACCTACTCAACTTCCAGAAACACCACACCACCTGGACCCTGCTTCAAATGTAGGAAGGAAGGCCACTGGGCCAAACACTGCCCGCACCCACGACAACCTTCCAGACCCTGTTGGGCGTGTGGTCATATGGGACATTGGAAAAGTGATTGTCCCTCCATGCCAAGACATGGGGGGCCAAGTTCTCCACCCCCTGACCTGCCGTTGACTGTTCTGGGTCTGGCAGCTGAAGACTGAAGAGGCCCCAACTCGTCGACCCCGATTACTCTTGCTGAGCCCAGGGTAACACTTAAGGTAGCGGGTAAGTTAATGTCCTTCTTGGTCAATACGGGGGCTACCTATTCTGTCTTACCTTCCTTCCCAGGACAATTATACCCTTCCCCAGTCTCAGCGATGGGAGTTGACAGACACCCCTCCAAACCCCAGGTAACAGGTGCTGTCACGTGCCTTATAGACAACAGAATTATTACACACTCATTTTTAGTGATACCTATCTGCCCTACCCCACTTTTAGGAAGAGATCTTCTTTTAAAAATTAGGGGTCACCCTACACTGGGCACAGGATCCCTCAGCAACACATTTATTATCACTAATCCCTACTCCAACATCCACACTGAACCCTCCTTTATCTCCTGATTTAGTGAATCCCATTGTGTGGCACATTTTCACTCCTACCATTGCTACCCACCATTCACCTGTTCTTATTCGTTTAAAGAACCCTTCTCATTTTCCCTCAAGACTCCAGTTTCCAATTTCTTCAACACACAGACAGGGACAGGAACCTCTTATCCAGCGTCTTTTGTCTAAGGGCCTTTTAATTCCCACACATTCACCTTATCATACCCCCATCGTACCGGTAAGGAAAACTAATGACTCATATCACCTAGTACAAGACTTACGCCTCATTAATGAAGCTGTAATCCCTATTTACCCTGTTGTCCCCAGTCCTTACACACTCCTGTCTCATATTCCACCATCTACCACTCATTTTTCCATATTAGATCTCAGAAGGTCCCAGTGTCTTCATGGGTACAAATTATTGAACATACTTTATTCTTTCTTAACCATTCTCGCACTTTACCCAATTATTTCCCACTGTTTCCTTTGTGCCTCCCTTCTGCGACATTTACTTGCAGCTGTACCCATTAATTTCACTCAACCCTCACCTATACCTACACCTAACCCTCCCTGCACCCCCCCCCCCCCACTACAAGTACCTCTTTGGGAACCCGAAACCCTTAACCAAACACATACTTCTCAGATTTTTTTTACTAACAACACCTCATCTACTATTGGGGCACGGTTCCTGTTCACAAAACATCTCTGTCATGTCCTACACCTCCTCAGCACTAGGCACTTACTTTTGGTGTAATGGAACCCTAACTAAATGCTTAAACTCCACCACTGCAGATCCCTGATTTCCAGTAGCAATAGTACCCCAACTCACTCTGTATGGGGAATCTGAACTCTCCTGGTTACTACCCAAAACAAGAACCAAAAGAGCTGCTTTTCTACATATCATGGTAGGCATCAGTTTAACCTCCGCTTTTGCAGCAGGAGGAATAGCAGGTGAAGCCTTGGGTCACAGTATAATATCAGCCCAAGATTTCCAAACCCATCTGGAAGTAACACTTGAAACCACTGCAGATTCCCTGGCCTCCCTCCAGCGGCAACTAACCTCTTTAGCCCAAGTTGCTTTACAGAATCGGAGAGCCTTGGACCTATTAACAGCAGAAAAAGGTGGAACTTGTCTCTTTCTTAAAGAAGAATACTGTTATTATATCAACGAATCCAGTCTAGTGGAACAAAACGTCAATATATTTACTCAACTGTGTGAAGAACTACGTAATAAACACCGAATGGGAACCTCACCATTTGAATGGCTCCAATCACCACTAGCAGCCTGGTTATTACCCCTTGTAGGACCTCTTATACTAATAAGTCTCTTTTTTCTTTTTACCCCTTGCCTCCTTAGATTTCTCCAAAACCGACTCAAAGAAATGTCGAGTTACTGTTAACCAACTACTTCTACACCCGTACACTTGCCTGCCAACCAACCCAATTCCCACTGACACCAGCCTTTAACCCCACTCTGACCCTGTTCAGCAGGAAGCAGCCAGAACAATAACTTTGCCCTTTATCACCAAAAAAAGGCTGGAATGTCAGGCAGGAATGGGAACACAGCAGGCCAGGCAGGTGAATGATTAAACTGGAGGGAATTATAAGAACTGGTCAAGCAAGGAAGTGCCTGACCAGACCCATACCAAACCCCAGCACATGACCCTTACTTATGAAAGACCCTAACACCTGACCCCTTGCTTACAAAAGCCCCCAACCATTTCCTGCCCACTATGTTAATGAAGTGCTTCAGTTCTACTTCCTGCCCCCATGCTAATAAGGTACT
>NW_006921700.1:2057651-2061626 GCF_000298275.1 Orycteropus afer afer | reverse complement strand
GAGCATGGCAAGCTGCTGAACAATGCCTCAGCTACATGCAGGGTTCAAGTGTGCCATAAGCTAGAGACCATTCCCAAAGCTGCTTCTTATATACAGGAAGCAGACCACATCCCTAAAGCAGCTACTCAGCTGCTTGTGGTAGATCCCACCATGGAGTTGATTGCCGGTCTCATCGTGGGGAATAACTACCACTAGCTGTCCACCCCACTCAACCAGGCCAGCCAAGTTGACACACAAACATAACCACCACAATTCCACCCCTTTTCAACTTGGCACCTGTACAGATCTTCAATGGGTGGTATCTGTACAGATCTCCTTCATGGTGGCTCCAGTACCCTAGTTCCTGAGTGGCGACCTCACCCCCTTGGCCTGGCAGGCCCCGTACCTCTGCCTCTTGGACATGGCATCCCTGCTCCCTCACTCCTGGGCAGCAGCTATGGCTCCATCCCACTGGCTCACATGAACGAGCAGCCCCACACTCCAGAACCAAGTTGGTGAAGGTCTGGCTCTTTGAAACCTAGGGGGCTGTGATGGTTCCACCCCCAAAGGCCATGGTTCTACCCTTGAGGCTGAGGCAGCTCTGCTTCCCATTTCCTTGATCTCCCCACTGTTGCCAATTAATGCCAAAGGCAACCCACTCCACCAGAAATCTTCCTGTCCAAAAAGTACTGAGCTTTCTTGCTCCATGGGCCAGCCAACCTGCTACTCCATTTCATGCCAGTCTGTTCTACCAATTAACACCTCAAGGCAACCCACTCTGCCAGAAAGCCACCTACCCAAGGGCGTCTAGCTTTCTCCTCCATGGGCTGGTAAGGCTGTCACTGTCTCACACTGGTCTCTGGAGATGGCTACTGCTGTCTCTCATGCTGATCTCTCTGCCAGTGTCTCTCTGCCAGTCTCTTGGCTCTGCTGCTGCCATTTCTCATGCCACATACCAGGGTCTCTCTGCCAGGGTCTTGGGTCAAGGATGTACTGCACTCCTGTTTCCACATTTTAGCTATCTGTCAGAGAAGCACCCCATTCTCTCAAACACATTCTGTTTTGGTTACCTAGTGCTGCTCTGACAAAAATATAACACAAACAGGATGCCCTTAACAAACAGGAGTTTATTCTTAAAATTTGGAGGCTTTAAGTCTGAGTTAAAAGTGCCAGGCTCTAGTGGCTGGGTGAAAGCCCTTCAACCTTGGGCTTCAGCTCTGCCTCCTGCTCATGGTTCACTGTAGCTGGGGGCTTTTCTTCACTCAGTTGCTGGCTGCTGAGGCTGACAAGCCCAAGGTTGACAAATAATAAGGCACAGTCCCGATATTACCAAATCATATGGAAGCCCATTAATTCAAATCCACTAAAAGTCCCAAGATGGGCAGAGTCTGCTGAATAGACCCAGCTACACACAGGGTTCAAGCATGCCATAAGCTAGAGACCATTTCCAAAGCTGCTGCTTATATATAGGAAGCAGACCACATCCCTAAAGCAGCTACTCAGCTGCTTGTGGCAGATCCCACCATGGAGTTGATTGCCAGTCTCATCATGGGGAATAACTGCCACCAGCTGTCCAGCCACTCAACCAGGCCCTGCCAAGTTGACACACAAACTTAACTACCATACCTAGCATAGTATAGCATACAGTTGTCTGATTCAAAATGGCCAAAACCAGTCCATTTTAGCTCACTAATGCCTAGGATATTGATCTTTATGTATGCATTCTATTTCATTTTTGACAAGTTGCAATTTTCCTAGATTCATACTTCGTACATTCCATGTTTCAATGATTAATGCACGTTTGCAGCTGTTTCTTTCCATTTTGAGTTGTGCCACATCAGCCAATGGAGGTTCTGAACACTTTACTCTATCCATATTGCCAAGGTCATCTCTACTCTAAGGAGTCAGGTCATTCCCTGTCATAATTTGAATGCCTTCCAACCTAATAGGTTCATCTTCCAGCACTATATTGGACAATGTTTTAGGGTTATTCATAAAGTCTTCCAGTAATAAGTCAGACAGTGTTTCACCGCTATTCATAAGGTTTTTACTGGCCAGTTGTCTGAGAAGTGGATGGCCTCTTCCTTCTTCTGAGTCTGTCTTAGTCCAGACACTCCGCTGAAACCTGTCCACCGTGGGTAACCCTGCAGGCATTTTGCAATGCTGGTGGCAGAGCCTCCAGCCTCACAGCAACATGTAAGCCACCACAGGACAACAAACTGACAGACAAGTTCATCTCCCCTAGTTGTTCCTAACCTCTCTATGCCCACGTACCTCAGGCCCTGGCCTTAAAATAGATAGGGCAACCCCCAAGTGAAGCAGCCTTGAGCCCCGTGCCCGCCTACCTCAGGCCCCAGCCTAAAAATAGATAGAGCTGCCCCCAAGCAAGGCATCTCTGAGACCAGTACCCACCTAGCTTGGTCCCTGGCCTTAAAACAGATAGCGCCACCCCTCAGCAAAGCAGCCCTGAGCCCTGCACCCACCTACCTCAGGCCCCTTAAAAAGTTACCAAAAAGAAGGGCCAGAAAAACTTCCAGGGGAAGAAATGCTATTGGAATTACCTCATAAGGAATTCAAAAAAATTATATTTAGGTACTGTGGTAGTTAAGGTTGTATGTCAACTTGGCTGGGCTGTGGTTTTGAGTGGCTGGGCAGCTAGATGTAGTTATCCCCCATGATGAGATTGTAATCATGTCCATGGTGGAATCTAATGTGAGCAGCTAAGTAGTCGACTTTGGGGTGTGGCCTGTTTACAGTATATATCGAAGAGCTTTGGGAAGTCTCTAGCTTTTTGGCACATCTGGATTCTGCAATTGGCTGAGTCTTCATCTCCAGTTCCTTGACTTGAACCAGTCGCCTGCCATATTGCCTGCTGATCTTGAGACTGTTCCTGGTCTTGAACCAGTGGCCTGCCATGTTGCCTACCAATCCTAGGATTGTGGCATTTTACCTGCCAACCTTGGGTTCATTAGCCTCAGCAGCCAGAAGCTGCTCTAGTTAGGAGATGCCTCTAGCTCCACTGGGTCTGGAAAAAGAGGCAGAGCTGAAGTCCACGGTCAAGGGCCTTCACCCATCCCCTAAAGCTGGCACTCTGAATTTGGACTTTAAGCCTCCAACACTATAAGAGAATAGTTTCCTATTTGTTAAGCCATCCACTTGTGGTATTTCTGTTATAACAGCACTAGAAGACTAAGACAGGTGCCTTCAATGGATTGAAATACAGATAAAGGAAAGCACAGACAAAATCAAAGAAAACACAAACAAAATCTAGAAGAATTCAGGAAAACAATATAAGAACAAGCTGACAAAATAAATGGAAAATTAGAAATCATACAAAAACAACAAGTAGAAATCCAGAGGATCAATATTAAAATTGTAGAAATAGATAATACATAAAACTTAAAAACTAAATCCAGTGCCGTTGAGTCAATTCCAACTCATAGTGACCCTATTGGACAGAGTAGGGTCCATAGGGTTTCCAAGGATGTTAATCTTTATAGAAGCAGACTGCCTCATCTTTCTTCCATGAAGTGGCTGGTAGGTTTGAATTGTCAACTTTTTTTTTAGCAACCAAATGCTTTAACCACTGCATCACCAGAGCTCATTAGATAATGTATAGGAAGGGAAACAGGAGTAGAATGAATCAATGGAAGACAGAATTAGTGAAACTGAAGACAGAGATCTCAATACTAATCTGTTAGAGGAACAATCAGAAGAAAAAAGCCTAAGAACTATACGTAACATAATCAAAAGGAATAACTTATGTGTGATCAGAATTCTGGAACATGAAGAGAGCAAAAAAAGTACCAAGAAAATTTGTTGGAAGAAAGCTTCCTTAATGTCATGAAAGACAAGAAGATATACATTCAAGAATCTCAATAAACCCCAAATAATATAGACCTCAAAAGAAAATCACCAAGACATATCATAATCAAACTTTCTAAAACCAAAGACAAAGAAAGAATCCTGAAAGGTCAGGAAAAGTGAAAAATTACC
>NW_006921700.1:2045611-2053451 GCF_000298275.1 Orycteropus afer afer | reverse complement strand
AGCTCTGGTGGCATGGTGCCTAAGGCATTTGGCTACTAACCAGAAAGCTGGCAGTTCAAACTCACAAGCCACTCCTCAGAAGGAAGACTGGGCAACCTATTTCTACAGATACCACCTGGGAAACCCAGGGTCACCATGAGTTGACACAATGGCAGTAAGGTTTTTTTTTTTTTTTTAAACTACCGAGTACTATAATAAAAAATGAAATTAAAAAATTCCTTAAATCAAATGAGTATGAAAACACAACATACCAAAATCTTTGGGACACAACAAAAGCAGTGGCCAAAGAGCAATTGATAGGAATAAATTAAATGCACACATCAAAAATGAAGAGCCAAAATCAATGCCTTAACTCAACAGCTCCAACTGTTAGAAAAATAGTAGCAAAAAAAAAAAAAGGCAGAGGAACTAGAAGAAAAAGGATGATTTCAAATGGGTCCTAATAATCCGAAGAAATGTTTAAATGAAAATATTAAGTGAAAAAGTAGGGTATGGTATTTACATACAATAACATCTCAAATTTTAATGCACTTAAACAAGACTGGTAGCATAGTGCCTAAGGCATTTGACTGCTAACCAGAAGGCTGGAGGTTCAAATCCACCAGCCACTCCTTGGAAGGAAGGTTGGGCAATCTCCTTCCGTAGTGATACCGCCTTGGAAACCCAAGGAGGGGTCGCTATGAGTCGGGTACGACTCCACGGCACATAACAACAACAACAAGAAGACTGGAAGGAAAGTCACCCACATGTCCAGTAGAAATACAGAGGGCCACTTGTGGTCCAGACACTGCATATGCTGGGGTCCCTGAGGCTGACAGAGCAAGTTCTTCGCGGAGGTGGTGCAGTGGAGACAGACGGTATCAGAGGTTTTTAAACAGTTGTGAGTGCCAAGAAAAAAAAGAGGGACGGGGAGTGGGGAGGTGGGGAGGCGCTATTGGTGTGAGGAAGTGAGAACATAACTGCGGGGTGCGTGCCACTGCGGAGGTAAGAGGGATGGGCTCCTCGGTAGGTGGTGTTTGCAGTGAACGCTGGGGTGAAAACGCCATTTTATGTCTGCACCAGCAGGACTCTTAGCTTGTTTTATTGTCTTTTTCTGCGCTATTCCAATTTTCAAAAAAGAAAAAAAAGTGCTACTTTTATCATCAGAAAAAGAAAGTGCTTAAAAATGAAGAGCGTGAAGCTTCACTTCAGCAATTCTTACGGCACGTAGGCTTCCTATCTACTCACTGCCTTTCAGTCGGATTTGACTCGCAGCGACCCCTCCTTGGGTTTCCAAGGCAGTACAACTACGGAAGTAGATTGCTCAGTCTTCCTTCTTGTCAGGCAGGAACCGGCACACGACAGGCCAGGCGGGTGAATGATTAAGCCGTAGGGATTTATAAGAACTAGTCAAGCTAGGAAGCGCCTGACCAGACCCATACCAAATCCCAGCACCTGACCCTTCCTTACAAAAGACCCCAACCATTTCCTGCCCACTATGTTAATGAAGTGCTTCAGCTCTACTTCTTGCCCCCATGCTAATAAGGTACTTTAACCTTATTCTAAAATTATTGGTTCCGGTAACACATTTCCTGCTCCCAATCCGGTCCGCTAAGGAACAGGAAGAATAACACTATAAACCCCCTTTTCTTTCACCCTGGCCGGGCGAATTCTCTGGCCCCTTTCAGGGACGGTGAACCTCGCCCAGGGGCGCAGAATAAAACTTTCCTTACTCTACCTTCTGTGTCCCTTTTCCTCTTTACCGAGACCTTACACTTCTGTGGAGTAGCTGGTGGGTTTGAACCGCCAGACTTCTGGATAGCAGTCAAATGCCTTAGGCACTACACCATCAGCGCTCATCTATGACCACAGTATTCCTGAATTTGCATGCGGTAAACTAAAGAGAAATGGTCTGCCCTGCCATCTAGTGGCCAAATGGCAAATGAGCCTTCCAGCCCGCGCTACCTTCATGCATCTATCAAGCTTAAAGAAAATACAAGTATGTATACAGTGTTCTAGGTCAGCTTTGATTTGGTTGAAGGTTTATTGATATCAAACACAGAGAAGTTTCTGTATTATGGTAATATCTCATCCTTTTGACATTATCAAGGAACCCAGCTTCTCCATTCAAAACTTAACTCCTAAGGATCTCAAATTTTAACATATTTCAGAAAGAACTATATAAAGGATTAATGATCATTTTCTCGTTTCTTAAACAGTTTATTGAGTACAATAATCTTTCTATTAGCGCTCACGTTCTGTTAAACAATATTGCATGTAATTCTCTCCTCAGTGTTCAGAAAACTCCACTCTATCTCCAGGAAAGGTCCAGTTAGTCACAGCTGCTCAGTAATACAAATGAGCCCAGGGAATGGTGTAGCATTTGCTTATTGTTACCCCCTGATGTTACGTTTCAGTAGGAGACCTGTCTGCCTCAGGTAACCAGTAACCACTTGTAGGGTCATGGTGACCTGTGAGTGGCAGAGTAGATCAGTGCTCCCTAGGGTTTTAAATGGCTGTTTTTTTGGAAGTAGATCACCAGGCCTTTCTTCCAAGGTGCCCCAGGGTAGACTCAAACCTCCAACCTCTCAGTTAGTGATGAAACTCATCAGAATATATTTTCCAAAAATGGTCACCATCATATTTTTAGTCCCACATGCTGTTCTGGAATGTTGTCACTCCCCATCAAGAGAAGGAGTGTATGTCTTCTCACTTGTGCCTTTTTGATAACTGCCTCAGCAAACAGAGTACTGTGGAAATGATGCTGTGGCAACTTCCAAAGTTAGGTAATAAAAGGCAACATGGATTCCACCAGGCCGTTTCTCTTGGGAACCCAACCACCATGCTGTGAGGAAGCTTACTACAGGCTAACCTTGTTGTTATGTGCCTTCGAGCCGGTCCCGACTTATAGCGACCCTCCTTGGCTTTTCGAAGCAGTATCACTACGGAAGTAGATTGCCCAACCTTCTAGCAGGTGTGAAAGGGCATTTCATTATGATCTTGGTTGCATTTCCTTGATGACTAATGATGCCGAGCAACTTTTACTTGCTTACCGGTGATTTGTGTATTTGTCTCTGTTGTTAGGTGCAAACATGTTTATGCATTCTTGTTATCTCTATTCTTGGAGAATGACCCCTCTATCATTACACAGTGCCCCTGTTTATCCCTGATAATTTTCCTTATTTTGAAGTCTGTTTTGTCTGAAATTAATATAGTTCCTCCAGCTTTCTTATCATGATATACCTTCATCTCTCCTTTCCTTGTACTTCAGAGTGTTTGTTTATTTTTGGCTTTACTAAATAAATGTATACTCTCACAGTTTAGGAGGCTAGCAGTCTGAACTTAGGGTGCAGCTCTTGGAGAAGGTTTTCTCTTTCTGCTGGCCCTGGGACAAGGTCCTTGTCTCCTTTCAACATCTGTGGCCTTGGAGTCTCTTGGAGATCTCCATGTGTCTTGGCATCCATCTTCCCCGGAGTCAGGGGGTTCCCAGTGCAGAGACCCTGGGTCCAAAGAACATCCTCCGGGCCTTCCTCTTCATTCCTGATGGCAGTAAGTCCCTCTCCGTAGTGTATATCAAAGTGGGTTTCTTGTGGACAACATATATCGAGTCCTGGGTTTTTGTTTTTTTTTTCAATCCACTCTGTTAATCTATCTTTTAATTAGTGTTTTCAGACCATTCATATTTCAAGTGATTGTTCATCTATATGGATGAATAGGAACCATGTTTGTAATTGTTTTCTCTTTAATGCCAGAAGCTTCTTTTTCTGCTTACTTTGGTTTTAATTAAGCATTTTATATGATTCCATTTTATCTCTTCTCTTAGTATCATGCATCTTTTAAAACCATTTTTGTGGTTTCCCAAACACTTTATTTACATTTCTAATTCATCTAAGACTACTTTTAAATAACAGTATTGCACTTCACGTGTAGTGCAGGCACCCTATCAAAGACTATTCCCACTTACTCCCTCCCATCACTTATGACATTGCTGCCATTCATTTAACTGGTCCACATATTATAATCATCCACTATACTGTTATCAATTATTATTTTAATCATTTCTCTTTTAGTTCAATTAAAAGTAAGAAAAATAATAGATTTTATTTTACGTCATTTATTCCATCTCTGATGCCCTTTCTTTCATTATACAGAACTAAATTTCTGACCTCTACCACTTTCATTTTGCCTAAAGAAGAATTTTTAACATTTCTTGCAAGGAGGTCTTGCAAGGAGGCATGCATGGCCAAGAGAAAGGTCTGAGAGAGCTGTCCTGGCTGGAAGTTGCACCGTAGTGATGAAGGTAGGGATGTGCTCCACCTTGGGACATCCTTCCAGACCTTGCCTACATGCTTCCTGATACTGACCCACATTGATCCTGATTCCAAGTTGTAGTGTGTTACCTCCAAGTTGATCCTTATCCCACATTGTAGCCTGTTACTTCCTTAATAAACTACATAACTGTGAGTATGGCCTGCAAGTTCTGTGTAGCTACTGCAGTGAATTATCAAACCCATCAAAGAAGTAGAGAGAACCGTAGGGGGAACGGCTGATGTCAGAAATGGTGAAGAAGTTGAAGGGTGAAGGTATGTCTGACCTCTACCTCATAGGAACCAGCTTTGTGCTGATTCTGGTTTTTATTGCTAAGGAATCTAGACAAGTTCTGATGCTATAACATAATATTTTAAAAACAGACTATGGAAGAGGGAGATACTCTTTACAACAAAAAGAACACAATGCTTTGAGCTGGGTGGGATCTCAGAAGCCATCCACTTCCAAGGTTCACCAAAACCCATAACCAAAGTCATTGCTGTCTAGTCAATTCCAACTCATAGCAATTATATAGGACAGAGTAGAACTGCCCTATAGGATTTCCAAGGTTATATAATCTCTACAGAAGCAGACTGCCACATCTTTCTCCTTTGGAGCTGCTGGTGGATTTGAACCACTGACCTTTCAGTTAGCAGCTAAACACTTTATGACTGTGCCACCAGAGCTCTTCTCAGGTTTACAGAGCCAATTAATGATTGAGCTGGGACTAGGGAAATGTCTTCTAGTGAGGGAAATGTCTTCTAGTGAGGGAAATGTCTCCTGATGTTTTTACCACCTTCTTCTGTCTCAGTAATGGTGGAATTTTAGACATTGGGTAAGCGTTTCATGCTGGAGACCTTTTCTTCCCACCTCTATACATACTACTCATCTCTGAGTTATTGTTAAGATCAAGTCTGGTGGCATAGAAACTATGGCTCTGTTTATAACACTAAAGGATTATACACTGGATAAAGACTCAATAAAGAAAAGACAGAACACTAGAGAAAAGTGTAACTTTCTCCCCGCCACCCCTTCTCTCTGGTTTACATAAATAAATAGACCCACCAGAGCTATAAATCACTATAGAACATGAGGCATTGTAAAGTGAAGAGTTTGATTTTCTAGGATGATTCACACCAGCTGCTAAGACAGCTAGTGAGAATTGAAAAACAAATCCCTGTGAAATTAAATTACAAGTATAATATAATTACTCTTGAATTTTAATTTTGTCAGTTGGAAAGAGGCTTTTAAAAACAAGCCAAAGGAGTGTAGCTTAGTAGTAAATACAAAATATAACCTTCCTTGGGCATCATAACTCCCTGAAGGGTCAGACCTGTCTCCCGTGATTGGTGAGGTATCCCAGAGGGCACCCCATAAAACACAACGGATTTTCCTTCTTCTGAAAGAAGAGCCATCAGCTCCAGAGAGCTATGTAGCTGTCTCAAAACTTGTTGGACCAATTGGTCTCTAGTCACTGGTCAAAACCAAAATAAATATATCCCAAGATGCATAGAAATAGAGTCCTCTTGCTTATAGAGATCTTTGATCTTCATTGTACAATGAGACCTTTAATTCTGACTTGGGAACACCCAGGAGTTAAACATGATACCTAGCTACAAGACAAAGACAATGAGAAAGTATGAAAAATATGAGTAGTCTTTTCTGTCAAGTTGGGTATCAAAAACTTGGGATTCACACATAATCTAGAATTATTCATGTGGTAGTAAAAAGCAACAGTGATGGAAGTGTTTGGGCTCAGGAACACAAAACATGAGTGCAAATGACCCTTGCTCTTGGGAGGCAGCACAGCGTCATGATAAAGAAGACAGCCTTTGCATAAGAGTTACTTTAAGCTTCACAGCCATCTAGATGGGTCTCTCCTCATCCAGAGCAAAGAAGAGTGAAGAAAACCAAAGACGCATGGGAACAATTAGTCCAAGGGACTGGTAGACCATGCGATCATCAGCCTATATGTAATGAGACCAGAACTAGATGGTGCCTGGCTACCACTGTCAACCACTTGGAGGGCAATCTGTGTAGAAGATCCTGGAGAGAGTAGGAGAACAATATGGAACAAAACTCAAAATCATAAAAAATAAAATAAAAAAAGGACCAGGTTTGCTGGTCTGATGGCCCCTTGCTGCCCTCCAGGTCTGGAATTGAACCCACTCCTGTGGCTTCCATCCAAACAAAAGACAGGCATATGAGCTGAACATTTACACTAGATAGATACACTCCTTGGAGAGGTCAATCATGGGAGAATAGAAGAGCTGTGTATGCACAGGGAGACAGCTCCGGGGGCAGGAGTGCATGGGACGGAAGGACACAGGGAAGAGGTACCTAGGGGAGGAAGTGGGAAGAGAGCTATGCATTGTGGGGAATTGAAGTCAATATCATGAGACAAAGTGTATGTGAACTGCTGTATGGAAAATGAATTTTCTCTATAAACTTTCACCCAAATCACAATAAAAATTTAAAAAAAAAATTACTTTAAGCTTCAATTTCCTCAGAAATTGAATAATAAATGTAAGTATTTATAAGTTTGTTGACAAAGTAGTTGCAACAATGGGCTTATACATAGCAACAACTGTGAGGATAGTGCATCATTATGAGATGGAACTGACTTGACATCACCTAACAACAGCAACAGCATGCATTTATTGTAAAGATTAATTGAAATACATGTAAAATGCCTAGATTAGAACAAGTACACAATGAATGTGAACTGATGTTATTGTCGTTAGAATTATTGCCTGAAGGCTAGAGTCCATATTACTTTTACTCTTGTTCATGTTCCTTAAATCTTGCTACTTTATTGTTTCCCTTTGGTCCTCATCCCTTATAGAATATGGGGGAAGTAATTGAACTGGGACTTCTGAACCCAGGCATTAAGAAGGCTTGCTTGTATTTTCACTACAATAAAATAAAAAAGAAGGGAGGAGGCGGCAGAGGAGGTAGTGGCCTGGCAGCTTCGACTTTTTTTTCTCTTGAAACACAGCACCATTCTGTAGGAAGAGAAGAGTGAAGAGTCACCTGAAGAGACCATGTGCAGCACTGAAGCCCCTAGCTGACAGCACCGACTTGTGAGCATGATAAGTGAGCCATCTTGGAAACGGATCCTCCAGCCCCAGTCAAGCCACCCCACCTGATATGATCACACATCATATGATGTGGAGATGAACTATTCCCACAAATCCTTCCCATATTGCAAACTTTTGAACAAATGATTATTACTGTCTTGAGCAACAGATCACTGAGATAGTTGCAAATGGAATTTAGGGAATGAGGCATACTCATCTCTACTGGGTGTCATTATTTCTAGGTCCATTCAGTGGACAGAGCTAGGAAATATATATTAGATATCAGGAGTTTATATTGGTATTTCCAATTCTAATCCAAGTTTGCAGGGTTTCCACCTTTTCTTACCCAAGTCTGTATTTTATTTCCCCTCTACCCCATTGAAAACCCTGGTTTCCAGCATCAGCACAATTATTTATTTTCTTAATCCTATGTTGTTGTTGTTGTGTTGTTGTTAAGTGCCGTCGAGTCGTTT
>NW_006921700.1:2042745-2043772 GCF_000298275.1 Orycteropus afer afer | reverse complement strand
ATCTCTTGCTTTCTTCATGGATAATGTTCTTGATATCTTCCCATAATTCATCTGGCTTTCGGTATTTATTTATTTATTTATTTTCTTAATCCTATAATACAAAGAAAATAATTTCAGAATTGCTACATTCTTGCCACTACTAAATCTATTAACAGAGTTCAATATTTGTTTTGCCAACATAAAAAACCTAAATGTGCAGAGAAACAATAAAAATTAGTGTAACGGAATATATTGGTGGTGAGAAAATACAGTTTGAACCAGAATGGTAAGCAAGTTACACAGGTCATTGTTATCTTAATTTCTTAGGAGATAACATCAAAGCACAGTGCAGGGTTTCAGGGTTAGCTGGTGCAGAGATAATTTCTTTCAGAAGGATCAGCACAAGGCTATGTCCCTATGAGGAGGTGAGGTTAAAGATGTCCCAAATGTCCAACTTTCCAAACTGCTGTACCACACTATCATCTCTAACATTAGCTCCTTCTCCTTCCCTTAGTACTCTCCTTCCCATCTTGTGTTGTTGTTGTTAGGTGCCATCAAGTTGGCCCCGGAATTCACTGCAACAACTCACGAACTCATGAACCACCAAGGAAATGACTCATACAGTTGTGGAGGCTGGCAAGTCCCAAATCCATGGGTCAGATGTCTGAAGGATTCTTCTTACTCACATGGTTGCAGGGGCTGACAAACTGTAATTGGCAGCTCAGGTGACAGGCTGCTGGCTTACAAGGCTGCAGGAGCTGTTGAATCAGGTCAGACAGTAGGCTGCTGGCTCAAGTCCCAAGAACCAGAGGTCAGATGATGATGAACCAGATGCAGGATCCATAGCAAAGGAAAGAACTTTCCTGGAGCCCTCATATATATTGGATGCAGACCATCGTTGTTGTTGTTAGGTGCCATCAAGTCATCTCCAACTCACAGTGACCATATGTACAGCAGAATGAAACACTGCCCAATTCTGTGCCAGCCTCACAATCCCTGTTATACCTAAGCCCATTGTTACAGCCACTGTGTCAATCCACCTTGTTGA
>NW_006921700.1:2033094-2042030 GCF_000298275.1 Orycteropus afer afer | reverse complement strand
AAAGAGTTTTCCTACAATCCTGATGCCACATTCTTCTTCATATAGTACAGCTTCTTGGATTAATTGCTCAGTATACAGATTGAATAAGTATGGTGAAAGGATACAACGTTGACCTACTCCCTTCCCGATTTTAAACGATGTTCTGTTCGAACGACAGCCTCCTGGTCTATGTATAGGCTCCTTATGAGTATAATTAAGTGTTCTGCAATTCCCATTCTTCTCAATGTTATCCGTAATTTGTTATGATCCACACAATCGAATGTTTTTGCATAGTCAATAAAACAAGTAAACATCTTTCTGGTAGTTTTTGCTTTCAGCCAAGATCCATCTGACATCACCGATGATATCCCTCGGTCCACGTCCTCTTCTGAATCCAGCTTGCATTTCTGGAAGTTCTCTGTCAATATACTGTTGCAACTGTTTTTGAATTATCTTCAGTAAGATTTTACTTACGTGTGATATTAATGATATTGTTCGATAATTTGCATATTCTGTAGTATCACCTTTCTTTGGAATGAGTACATATATGGATCTTTTCCAGTCAGGTGGCCAGGTAGCTGTCTTCCAAATCTCTTACCATTGCCGAGTGAGGGCCTCCGGCAGGACATCCATTTGTTGAAACATCTTAATGAGTATTCCGTCAATTCCTAGAGCCTTGTTTTTCACCAATTCTGTCAGTGCAGCTTCGACTACTTCCTTCATTACCATTGGTTCTTGATTATATGCCACCTTCTGAAATGGATGAACATCAACCAATTCTTTTTGGTATAATGACTCTGTCTGTGTATTCCTTCCATCTTCTTTTGATGTTTTCCACATCATTCAATATATTGCCCCTAGAATCTTCCAATATTTCAACTTGAGGCTTAAATTTCTTCTTCAGTTCTTTCAGCTTGAGAAATTCTGAGTGTGTTCTTCTCTTTTGGTATTTTGCAGACCATATCCTCAAGGAAACTAACAGTGGTAACTTGAGTCACATCCTCTAGTAAGGTCATGAGTAAAGATACACCAAACCCCACCCCCATCTTAAAAGATTGTAAGTGGCCATCTAGATGCAACAATTGGTCTCTTCTTGTCCAGAGCAAAGAAGAATGAAGAAGACCAAAGACACATTGACACAATTAGTACAAGGAACTAGTGGACCATGAGAACCTTGGCCTACATACCATGAGACTAGGAAAACTAGATGGCCCCCAGCTACCACTGTCAACCACTTGGAAAGGGATCATTGCAGGAGATCCTGGATAGAGTGGGGGGAAAATGTGGAACAAAACTCAAAATCATAAAAAAGACCAGACTTACTGACAGGGGCTGATGAAACCCCAAAGACTATGGCCATAATCATCGTTCAGGACTGGAATTGAACTCCCTTCCATGGTTTCCAGCCAAACAGTAGACAGGCTTATAAAGTGAACCAGGTAGGTACACTCCTCAGAACAATCAGTCATGGGAAATCAGAAGGGCAATATTTGCACAGGGAGATAGCTCAGAGAGGAGGAATACATAGGAAAGAAGGCCACAGAGAAAAGGTAACCACAGGGGGTTAGGTGGAAGAGAGCTGTTACATTATGGGGATTGCAATTAATGTCATACAAAATGTGTATGACCCGCTGTTTGGAAAATGAATTTACTCTGTAAACTTTCACCCAAATCTCACACACACACACACACACAAAGATATATTTTCACCCTAATCCTGCCTCCTTAACATAACAGACAACTCACTCCGACATAAGACCATAGTAACAGGCATGTTGTTGTTGTTATTATTATATGCTGTCGAGTTGGACCCGACTCATAGCGTCCCCTCCTTGGGTTTCCGAGGCAGTATTACTATGGAAGTAGATTGCCCCATCTTCCTTCCCAGGACTGGCTGGTGGGTTTGAACCACCAGCCTTCTGGTTAGCAGTCAAGTGCCTTAGGCACTACGCTACCAGAGCTCCTAATAACAGGCATGGAGGCCAGAGGCCAGGATTTACAATGCATCACAGAATGAAGGACTATGCCTAGAAGGGCCTACTAATTGATTGCCCTGCAGTCATGTACAGAAACAGTCACCAAGCACATGCCATATGATCTAAAACAACCTCCAGTCCGACCTTGGAGTTCCTGCTTCTCAGCTGCACACAGTTAATTTTCCAAAAGAACCCAATGCCTCAGGCAAAACGTTTTCTGCTAAACTGCTTATTTAAGCTATTGTTTTACTTGAAGGGGACTTTAAGGAACCTGTTCCTTTAAGGCTCAAGGTTCAAAAGGACATTTAAGGGTGAATGCTCTGGATGGGTCACCCCAATTCCACAAACCCAGAAATCTGCATTCTGGGAGAATTAAAATGGCTTTCTCACCAAGTAGCTCCACCAACACCCCATGGGGGAGGGGGGGGGAACTACAGAATATTATAACTTTTAATTTGCCAAACAGGTCTCCCCCACTGAGTATGCAGAATCAGGACAAAATATGAAGGTATGTTCCTCAGTCAGAGGACCTACTCATATGGGAACCATAGAGAAAAAAGACCAAGTAGAGGGGCTGACCTGAAATACCAAATACCTATTGGACAATCTACTTCCATAGAGATACCTCCTCGGAAACCTAAGGAGCAGTTGCTATGAGTGAATTGACTGGAGGGCAGTGAGGTTTTTTGTTTGTTTTTTTAATTAAGCTGTCAACAGATGGAGAATGAGAAATTTTTGAGGAAACTGAAGAACAAACAGCACCAGTCTCTGACATCAGCCTGAGGAAAAAGTTATTGACCAGTTCCTACCTCCAGAGGGCCTCGATTTGCCAATTCTGAGTCATTTGTCAATTATTTTCTAGCTGGGGGTTTTGCCTTTCTAACCTCTCCTGATACTCTTGTCCTTGCAATTTAGTACAATCCCTCTTCCGGTATCCTGACTTTCCGAGGCGGTAAGTCTTTACAGAAGTAGATTGCCCAATCTTCCTTCCAAGGAACCGCCAGTCTTCAGGTTAGCAGTCAGATGCCTTAGGCACTATGCCACCAGAGCTCCCGTTTTCTTGGCTTTGTTTTTGCTTCCTTTATACTTTGGTCATACACAACAACACAGTTTGGTCAGAGTAAGAATTATTACCTTCAGTAAGTTCTGAGCTGCTAATATAGCAATTTTTTTGTTTTGTTTTGTCTCCAGAGCCCTTGGCCGGTGGCTGTGCGGCGGTCTGGGTTGAGCGAGTGAGAGAGTAACTGGGTTGGAGAGCCACTCACTGAGATTTCGCCCTTAGAGCCAACCAGGTCTGGTCTCGCACCTCCTCCTGCCCACCACCCCGCGCCAAACCCCCGCTGAGGACCGCCCAGTTGTTGCCATGACAACGCGAAGCCGGGCGCAGTCGCAGAATGGGCCCAGCACGCAGGCAGGGATCTGCGCCTGCGTGGCGCCCATCCCAGGCGGGCCGTTCAAATTTCGTTCTGAGTTGCGTCACGCGATCCCAGGCTTCTGGCCCACACCCGGGTTTGCAAGTCTTGCGATCCAGCGGCGAGTCGACACTTTGGTCCCGGACTGGCGACAGGTTGGAGTTTGGTATTGGAGTTTGGTGTTGGGATCTCAAACCCGGAAGGCATTCCTTGGCTGGGCGGAGGGGCAAAGGTTGGCATTTCTTCAGCTTGGTTCAGCTGTCCTGGATTCTCTGTTGTTGTTGTTGTTGTTATGTGCCATCGAGTCAAACCCGACTCATAGCGACCCCTCCTTGGGTTTCCAAGGCAGTGTCACTATGGAAGTAGGATTGCCCAACCTTCCTTCCGAGGAGTGGCTGGTGGGTTTGAACCGCCAGCCGTCTGGTTTCTTGTTGTTGTTGTTGTTATGTGCCGTCGAGTCGGCCCCGACTAGCGGGTCCTTTTTGACCTGTTTTCGGAGTTAATAGTAACAATTCCTAACCCTCCTTTCTCTCTTTCCCAACTTCAGACTGTGACGCCTCAGACCCCACAGCATAGGACAAATGGTTACCAGGGCTCGCTCTTTGAACTCTTTTTTTCCTTTATTTTGTTTTCCCCCTTTAATACCTTTGTTGTCTATGCATAGAAAGTGTATTTGTCCTTCTAAATCCTTAAGGAAATGACCCAGATTTGTCTCGTACTCTGGTGTGGAATCCAGTGCCTAAAGAAGGCTAGAAGACATCTCAGTACCGTATTTTGGTTAGAAACTGAGTTTTGTAAAATTGAAAGAAATTGCTTATGGGTTTTTATACTTTCAAAGAAATGAAATTCACCCGACATTTATCATTTTGAGATTTTGAAAGTGACAGAAACTTGTCTGGCTATATATTTGTTTTCTATAAATGTGTTTATTTTTTGTAAGCAGCTTAAAGGATGGCCTCTTCAGATCTGGAACAATTATGCTGTCACATTAATGAAAAGATTGGCAATATCAAAAATACTCTGTCATTAAGAAAGTGTGGTAAGTAAAACAGATTCCACTGACCTTGTACATACAGAATGCATTTTGAATGTTCTGCTTTGAACGCCATCTTAATGTCTGGTTAAAATAGCATCACTATTTTGAATATTGCAAAGGATACTGAAAATATAAGTTATATTGAACAGTGACCTGAAAGCATTCTGACCTATTAGATTACCACACATTGGACAACTTTCATTTTGTACATAGGGAGAATAATTTGTCTGTTTGGTTCCATTGTCTATTTAATAAAACAGCAACAACAACAAAATAAAATTGTTGTAGAGTCGATTCCAATTCATGGCAACCCCATGTGTCAGAGTAAAACTGTGCTCCATAGAGTTTTCAGTGGCTCATTTTTCAAAAATAGCTTCTTTGGTCCTTTCTTCCAAGGTGCCTTGGGTGGACCCAAAGCACTAGAGCTTTGGTTAACAGCTGAGTGCACTAACCAGTTTGCATTACACTGGGACTCCAACCTGTTTACTAAAGCCCAGTAATTAATTTGCCACTTTAGTGCTGTAACTTTCCAACGTACTAGATAACTACTATTAAAAATAGTGAATTTGCTCAATTGATTATATTATTACAAATCAGTAAACAAGACCCTGATATTTAGATGACTAAAAGTTATTTGAGATACCAATGTACAGGGAGGAGACAGCAGACTATTTAACCCCCTGAAGTTGTTCTTAATAGAGACATCAATATTCTCACTTACTTATTAGTTTTAGTTGTTATCAGTTGAATATCAAATACAGTTACCACTGCTCCATAGATTAATATACTCCTTCTCATTATGATGAAGAATCCAAATCTAAAACCAAACTCAAGGCCATTGAGTCATTTCTGACTCATAGCGACCCTAGAGGACAGAGTAGAACTGCCCCGTAGAGTTTCCAAGGGTGTAAATCTTTATGGTAGCAGACTGTCTCATCTTTCTCCTGCGGAGCATCTGGTGGGTTCAAACCACCAACCTTTTGGTTAGCAGGTGAGTGATTAACCACTGTGCCACTAGGGCTCCTTGATGATGAATAAACCAGAAAACAACCAAACCCACTGCTGTCAAGTCAATTCTGACTCATAACGATCCCCATAGTGCCTCCAAGGCTATAACTCCGTAGGGAAGTAGATTGCCTTAGCTTCCTCCTGTGGAGCAGCTGGTGGGTTTGAACCGCTGACCTTCTGGTTAGTAGCCAAAATGCTTTATTCCCCATACCACCAGAGCTCCTTGATATGAATAGTAAGCATTTACAGTGAAATGGGTGAGAGCCGAGACTTGCCAGGACTGCCTTGATTTTCTAGGTCTCAGAAGTTTTCTGCCTTTGACAGGGTACAATCTTTTTTTTTAATTTATTGGGGAAAAATTTACGTAACATAAAATTAACCATTTTAAAGCAAACAATTCAGTTGCATTTAGTACATTCACAATGTTGTGTAACCACCACCTCTACCTAGTCATAAAACATATTCATCACTGCAGAATAAAACTTCATAGCCATTCAGCAGTTACTTCTCTTCCCCTAGACCCTGGCAACCAGACGGTACAGTCTTAACCACTTTTCTATTGCTCTATTAGTGGGAAATATTTGTTTTCCTTCTCTGACAGGTTTCTGTCTTACCCAGGTTCCGGCTTTCACAATGTTATCATACTGAGTGCTTTACTCGGTTCTAGGTGCAGTGCCAAGCCTATTTTATATGTACTTTCACTTAGTTTCCCAGTAACCTTATGAGGTAGTTCTGGCTTCAGGCCTATAGCTTCTAAGCATGTCATTCTACTGCCTCCATGACCTACAGATATGGTAGGAGTGATGTGTATCTCCCATTCTTTGGTTGCTAGGGTTATCACCAGCCTGTGACTTCCTTATGACTTTCTTTTCTTAGGGGTCTTAAATAATATGGATAGTACACTTACGAACCCCAAACCCAAGTGAGGGCAAACCTATTTTACAGATTCCCGGTGGAGCACATAAGCTTGTCTCCCTGGCCAGTGGTTGGAATTTTTCAGGTTTGTGCTTTCACTGAGGGTATATGCCATCAACAGGGGGATCCTGGTCTCACATGGGTTCTTACTTCTAACCCCACATGTTTTGAAGGCCCCAAGCCCTGGCTCTTTTCAAGTATAAAAAGTCAAGTCTATGAGATTTCTGGGACTGGCAGCATCCTCTTCCCAGCATTCCTCCACACCCCCCAGAGGAGGGCTCATGAGCATCAGCTCATGGACTGACTGGTCTGGGGTTCTCCCTCATTTGCAGCCTTTGGGGGTTTACCTTCTTCTCACGAATGCCCAGCTATGCATGCAGAATGATGTTTATCTCATCTGGCATCCCCAGGTACTTTGATACAGTGGCGGATTTGCTAGACTCAAAGGACCCTTTGTACTTGCCTCACTCTCCTGCTCTTACTGCTTAGAAAGGTTATCCATGGAGCCAAATCCTTCCCACCCCTTACATTGCTCTGTAAAGCAAGGCTGGCTATTCATGTGAGTACTTGTACGTTACTGCTTTTCTACATATTCTGTTTTTCACTTTACCTTTGTTTGTTATAGGCCAAGAACCTGCCTTGAAGACTATGTTAAATAAAATTGGAGATGAGATCATTGGAGTAAATGAACTCTTAAATAAATTGGAATTAGAAATTGAGGAGCAAGAACAAACCAGCCATTCACTCAAGGTAATATATTTCTAATTAAGAAACCAAGTAAAAAGGCCTAAGTACAAACTCCCTAACCACCAGAAAATTGGTAAGGATTTTCTTAGTTTTGTAAAGAAGTATTTTTACATTTGCTCTCTGCTGTTACTTTTCCAGTACAACGGACTTCAGAGCTGCACAGGTATTTCTTTCTTCGTGTTGCTTTTCAAAGGAATTGAACTTTACTCAACAGGATGATTTTCAAAATAATTCTTGGTAGACTTAAACAAATGCTATGTTGGTGGGAGGAGATGCAGATTCTCCCCTGGCTGCCCGTAGCGCTGTCTGCCACCCTGAGGAAGCTGTTTCACCTTTCCGGGTGGCAGGGTTCTCATTTCAAAAATAATACATCGTACTGGGCTATTGTTTAGGCCCCTTGTATTTCTGTTAATTTTAATACAAAGACTTAAAAACTTGAGCCTTGTCCACAGGCATATATTGTTCTATATTAGTAACAAACCGTCTAATTGACTTCAGCTAATAAAAGTGCTTGTGTCTACTTCCTGGTGGGAAAATACTCAATCTGGACCATAATCATCTCGTGCTGTTGTTCGAGCTGTTGAAATGTTTGATGAGGCTGAACAATAAATATGGCCCCTGTAGTCCCTTTCAGGTTTATAATTCTGAGGATCTGTAAAAGTTTTCAATTATAGGAGTCGATGTAATTATGCCAATCCCACCGTCAGTCACCACCACCCATCTGTCAGTTTGTTGTTTGGTGGTGAGCCTCAACTTCTGATAGAAAGTAAAGACAATAAAGGAGTAAAGGTTATGATCAAGTTGAAATTTCATTAAGGTGGACTGTGCGCATGCCAGCAATGAAAGTCATTCCACCCTGCGTCTCAGGCTCATGGCTGTCATCCAGGTGTGTGAGTTTCCACCCTGCTGTTACCCAGATAACACAAGGGAACGTTTGCCAAGTCAATAAAAGCAATTTACCAGAATGAGAGACAAATCACTCATGTGTTTTTTAGTTGCCTCAAGTTAAATTATTTTGGAGAGACCTGTACTTCCACCCTGCCTATTATAATATGATAATAGCAACTAGTCTCTGAAAATATCCAGTGAAGAAAAATACATCACCGTCCAAAAACAGCTCTAGAAACCAAAGGAGTCTTACTTCATGTTGCTGCATCCAGCATCCAGGGCTTTTTCACCCTGTTCTGCGTTCTGCACATTCACAGTCGCCATGATTGAGGTTCATTGTCTTTCGTGCTCTTTATAACGTCTTAAAACGCACACAGGGAGCCAGGGGTGTGTTTGTGAGCCTTCTTCTTCTTCTTTTTTTTTTTTTAGGAACTCTGTGAATCTCTTGAAGAAGATTATAAAGATGTGCAACATCTCAAAGAAAACATTCCTCCCCATTTGCCTCAAGTAACAGTAACCAAGAGTTTGTAAGTATATTTATAGTTATTTTAATTTTTTTACTGGGATCCATATTATTCTTTATTAAAAATAAAACCTGGAGAGTATTAAATGTTGTAATTTGGAAAATAACATTTTGGTTATATATACATATTGAAGGAGCTCTGGTGGCATAGTGATAAGGCACTTGATTACTAACTGGAAGGACAGCGGTTCAAACCCACCAGCCGCTCTGCAGAAGGAAGACAGGCCAATCTACTCCTGTAAAGATTTACAGCCTCGGAAAACCAAATGGGGGTTGCTATGAGTCAGAAATGACTCGATGGCAGTGAGTTTGGTTTTGGGTTTTTTTTGTACGTATTGAAGTAATATTAAAATTAAATTGCATTCCCTGAGCACGTGTGAGGCAGGAGTAAGCAAAGGCGAGCTGAGGCAGAACTTTAGGTATTTACAGTTATTCTTGCTATCTGGATTTTT
>NW_006921700.1:2011057-2027839 GCF_000298275.1 Orycteropus afer afer | reverse complement strand
TATCTTCTGTGTCTGTGTTAATTGGTTTCCCTTTTCTTTGTTGAAGAGGGTCTGTGCAATCCTTCTGCCTAGTCCGCCATCTTGCCCCGCCTCTTGCATTACAGGATCTTGAGCAGTATCCTTGGTTTCTAGCCAGTAGATGCCGGCAGCACCTCCCTCCAGTTGTGACAATGAAAAATGTCTCTAGACATTGTACATGTCCTCTGGGGGAAAAAATCCCCCCTATTCCTTCAGAGCCACAGCCCACTGCTTTAGAGTAAAAATAGCTTTCCTGTCCTTAAAACAGCCAAAGCAACAGAAAACTTAGCTGTTTTCCTTCTCTGTCTGTTCACTGATAGTATGTTTGCTGCCTCCCCTTTCTTCTCCTGTTCCCCCCCCCCCAAAAAAAAACACATAGCTATAGGGTTTCCAAGGCTGTCAGTCTTTACAGAAGTAGACCACGACATCTTTCTCCCACAGTATGGCTGGTGGGTTAAAACGACTGACCTTTCAGTTAACAGCTGAGTACTTTAACTACCACCAGGCCCTCCCTTTTCTCCCAGAGCCCCTAAATCCTACCTTTGGCTTCCATTACCATCACTCTTGTGAAGCTAATTGCTTGAAGGTCCCAAAGTGGTCAGAGGATCCCTCTTAAGCACTGGCTGTACTTTTCAGATTTGATTGTGCTGTTCCACCCTGTTTGAAATTCTGGTTTCTGCACTACTGCCATACTTTCTTCACTGTATCTGACATCTCTGACTTGGCTGCCTCATTTTCCTCTGTGCTCCCTTAAATTATAGGTGTGTCCTAAAACTCTCATTCCCTATACTTACCTAACACTGCTGCAGATGCTCTTATGTGGCCTGGCATCTAGTTCTGCTGTCTTAATTGCCTACTGGCAATCTCATGAATGAGTGTCTTCTCTTCCAACTTGGCATACCCATGACTGAGCTCCCTGGCTCCCCTGTTAGCCAGTCATGCATACCTACTGCTCCCATCCTCCATCATCCAGGTGGGAACCTGACTTCTTCAACCTACCTCACTCACCTTGGCCCCCAGCTACCCTGATGCCCCTGTGGCATTTTGTCTCTTCATGTCCTCCCTTCCTTTCCTGATGACAAAGATCCATCATCTTTGTCTCTATAATTTGGTGATGGCTGTGTTCTTTCTTTCTAGTATTCTTCCTCTCTCACCTCTCTAAACCTCTGCCACCAAAAATTATATTTCTTTAGGGTGGACGTATATTTTGGTTTGTTAATTTCAACAATCCATGGCTGATTTAATTTTTTAAAATTTTGAAATGTATCATGTATACAGAAAAGAGATGCAAGTGCTACTTGTACAAATTAAAGAATGATAAACACACTTGTACCTGCCACCCAGGTTATTAAATAGGACGTTACCAGTATCTGAAAACACCTCTTCTGATGCAGCGCTTCCTCTGGGGGTCAGTATAATGGCACTCACAGTAACCTTGCCTTGGCGTAGCTTTAGGAATCCTGAGTCGTGCGAACAGTTAAGCCCTTGTGAAAGGGTGGGCGGATCAGTAGTATGGGGAGTAGTAATAGCATCAGAACCTGTCTAACTGCAGGGTGGATAGTGGCCAGGATCAGCCAAAACTGATTCCCATGAGGTAGAGGTCAAACACCTCTACTCCCCAACCTTTTTACAAATTCTGACACCATCCATCTCTCCCATGGCACTCTTTACTTCTGTTCTGGGTTCGATAATCCATTGCAATGCCCACATAGAACTCAGACCACACTTACAGTGAAGTGGTCTATTAAGGAACAGGGTTCAACTCAGGAACAGGAAGTATGTAGGCAAAGTCTCCCTTCTTAACTTCAAGACTGCTCTCGGAGCTCCTCTCAACTGTGTAGGCCTCCTCGGCTCCCTGAGGACAGGGTCCTCTTGGCCTCCTCGGGACAGGCTCTTCTTGGTCCTGCCATCTGTCACCACCGGCTCTGCTGCTGGGCACCCTCTGGGCTTGTCTCTGCTAGTTCTGCTGCTGGGCACCTTCTGGGCCTCTGTCTTCAGTGTTAAGCCCTTGACTAGTGTTATAGCTTGTTTAGAAGATTCCTTGCCTCTTTCAGGGAACTCTGATAGCATAGTGCCTAAGGCATTTGACCGCTAACCAGCAGGCTGGCTGTTGAAACCCACCAGCCACTCCTCAGAAGGAAGATCGGGCAATCTATTTCCATAGTAATACTACCTTGGAAACCCAAGGAGGGGTCACTATGAGTAGAAATCTACTCAATGGGTTTTTTGGTTTGTTAATTTCAAGGCAAGGCACTCCCACTAGATGCACGAATTGACCAATCCTATTTCGGTTCTTAGGATGCAGATGTTTCATTTGCATGGAGCAGCTGGGCTATAACTCACCTCATTTGCATAGCCTATTGACCATTCCCTGCAAGTTGCACACCAAACACAGGGCAGGCTGCAGCCCAGGACCAGACAAAAAGTTTCAAAACCAAGTTGTTTCCAGTTTACCCAGGATATGTCAGTCAGCCTGGACAAAAGTATCAAACCCTCTGGGGTTGAAAACTCCTCAACATAAATCCTTAGGATTTAGGGAAGAAAAAGTCTCAAGCTGTTTTTCCAAAGAACAAAGGCAAAAGTCCACAAGAAGGAGCTCACTTCACCACAGTAGTAGACTGTTAGCCACGAGGTTGGTGGTGCAGACCCCCCCAGAGGCCCCTCAGATGACAGACCTGGTGATCTGTTAACAAAAGATGGCAGCCTTGACATTGAAAACCCCGTAGAGCAGTTGTACTCTGCACACGCAGGGTCACCATGAATTGGAATTGACTCGATGGTAACGGGTTTGGTTTTGGTTTTGTGTTTCCGTAAACAATATGTTGTTCCATTGTGAGAACATGAAAGGCCAGCACAAACCTTTCTTTGTAGGAAAAGAGTCATAGTATCAGCGATGGGTGAGGGCCCCCAGAAGAAAACTCACCAGAGTCCTGCACATAATCTGGCTTCTGCATAACCTTGGGATTTTTCCTGCAAGAGTAGAAATTATTCATGAGTAAATACTAGGAAACAGATCTGATAAGATATCATCAATGGGTTGGACATTGGATATCCAGCAGGAATGTATGGCTAGGTGAATAGGAGGAATTTTCTTCTAGGTTCACCATGACGAGCTCTGGTGATGCAGTGCCCAAGGCATTCAGCTGCTAACCAAAAGGTTGGCAGTTCAAACCCACTAGCCACTCCGCAGGCTAAAGATGATGCAGTCTTCTTCAGTAAACATTTACAGCTTTGGGAACACTATGGGGCATTTCTACTCTGTCCTATAGGATTACTATGGGTTGCAACCAACTCGTTGGCAGTGGGTTTTGGGTTTGGCACTTACTATAGCCTAGCTTTCAGGTTGAAATTATGCTTTCAGCTGATACACATAGCAGGGCCTGAAGGGGAAATCAATAGCTTACTTAGCAGGAATCAGCCAGGCTCCCACAGAGTCTGTCCTCCTGTTAGGATTCATATTGGGATAATGAGACTATAACATTGGACACCTTTATCATGACAGCTGTCTCCTGAGTCAGGCCTGGTTGTCCTCTGTGTTGCTTAGCTCTCATCTTGGTGTCTCACTTCCCTGCCCTCCTGGGAATTTCCTTCATTTGCTCCTGTGTTGGATCTGCTCTTTCCTGTATCCCATGTATTTTTTCTTGGAACCTTAAACCAATATGACTTGACTTGATGCTGGCAAAGGCTCTGTTCCTCCCTTGTTGTTAAATAGTCTAGAAGCTAAAGCTATGTCTAGACTCCATTTGTAAATGGGACAGATGCTCATAGTAGGGTTTTCACTGGCTCCAAAAGTTTTACAGGACCAAAAGGGTGACCCATGCTCATCACTGACAACTAAAAGACTCTGCAACAGGCAGGGACTGGCACCAACCAAAAGGATAAGTTGGAAGAAACAGAACCTTAAGATAATTGGTATTTCCATATTCAGAAACAAGTCAGGAACAGAAGCTGTTAAGGGGTTTAGAGAGGCTCAGGTCTGCACACGGTGACTTTGTGGAGCCAGTGGGACATCTGATGAAGATGTCTAGCGTATGGACCACATAAATCAAGTAGAGCTGTATTACTAAGGATCCAGGGACTTAATTTTTCAACATTCTTGTCATTATTTAGATCTGCATGAACAATTGGGATGAAAAGATGTGGGTTACAAAATTGTTACAACAGGGTGAAGCATGTTTAATATGGATTATTTTCAGCTGGGAAAAACTTTTCAGTTTGAGGCTTAATTCTGATGATTGCTTGTACGTGTGTGTGTCTATTCTGTAGTGCTAAGGGGTCGGATCTTAACCCTGAAGAACCAGGCAACGTAGAACCTGCACCCATAAATAAGGCCCCAAAAGGACAAAAAAATATTAAGGAAATTCCATTTATAACTTCTGACGAGTTTAATGGTATCCCTGCGTAAGTAGGACAAATTTTAAGGTTTAACTATGTCTTAAATTATCAGTGTACATGATTGTTTAAATTATAAAGTTTGTTTATATTAACTAATGTGCTGTGTTCAAATTTTGATCTTTTCTAAAACAGTGTCACAATAAATCTTTTTTTTTTTTTCCCCGATTTGGGTGAAAGTTTACAGAGCAAATTCATTTTTCATACAGCAGTTCGTACACATTTTGTTTCATGACATTGACTGCAGTTCCCCACAGTGTAACAGCTCTTCTCACTTCCTCCCTGTAGTTACCACTTCCCTGTGTCCTTCTTTCCTATGCATTCCTGCTCCCTGAGCTAGCTGCCTTTCGGTTCTCTCATAATTGATCCTTCTAAAGAGTGTATCTACCTAATGTAAATGTTTACCCTGTATGCCTGACTGTTGTTTGGCTGGAAGCCACAGGAGTGAGTTTCATTCCAGGCCTGAAGGGACTAGTGGCAGTAGTCTTGGGTGTCTCACCAGGCTCCATAAGACCAGTAATGTGGTCTTTTTTAATGATTTTTGAGTTATGTTCCACATTGTTTTTCTCCCACTCTATCCAGGATCTCCTGAACTGATCCCATTCCAAATGGTTGACAGTGGTAGCTGGGCACCATGTAGTTCTTCTGGTCTCATGGGCATATAGGCTGAAATTCACATGGTCCACTAGTCCCTTGGACTAATTGTTTCCATGTGTCTTTTGTTTTTTCATTCTTCTTTGCTCTGGAAGAGGAGAGACCCATTGTTGCATCTAGATGCTGTGAAAATCTTTTCTTAAAGATACTTTAAATCATATCTTTTATTTAATTATAAAAACTTCTTTTCATAGCATCATCTGGTGATATAACAGTTCATTGCTTAAGATCTTTCCAGGATCCTTTTGTGTGTGATACCGTTTTATTCAGTTATATTTTAGAAGTAGCCTTCGTTTTGTAGTAATTTTAGGAATTTGAGTGTGTGGTACAGATTTGAGAATTAGAATGGAGAATACTGTGTTTGTTAAGCTTTTATTTTTCCCTTAACTTGTACCACATACTAGTCTGAGTCTGTGCTCCATTCCAGGCCCTGGGTCACTGAGGAGAATATAGGGTGAGTAAGGCAATCTACCTCCCTCCGAAGAAGGTCTCCTTTAATTTTTCCAAAAACAAGTTTTCACAGATGACACTAATGAGGACTCAATTATGGAAATCCATGTTTTAAAGTTCTCATAATTCCAGGGCTTTGCTTTTTTATTGTTTCTTAAAACTTATTTATTATATTTCTTGTTACTTTTTTATTATACAAATAATGCATGTTGTGAGAAAATAAATGTTTATTATCAGAAAAAAACCTTATCTGTAATTCTGCCATTCAGATAAGATGGGGTATTTATTTCTAGATACTGTTTAATTACACATATATAACAGGCATTTCTGGTTGTGTAATGTTACAGCATTGTAGTTATACTGTAAGTACAATGATACCCACTCCTCACTTGTCGACATGGTTAGGTTCCAAAAACCAGATCGTCGTGTGAAATCAGTGTTATGCAGGATTTGGGGTCTATGCCGCATCTTTAGTGCCATTGTCCTCCCATCCCCACCCCAGGTGCTCACTGCCTGTCCGGCCCCCTCGGTGCATCTTGGGATGCATAGCGTGGTGACCCCATGGGGGTTGAGGGTGGTGATGGCTGGTGGTGGTGGTAGTGGTTAGGTGTAGCCTGCCACCTCCTGGCATCCACCCTGGGCAGGGATCCTACTTTTCTTCCATCCATCCCAGCCCTGCAGCCCCAAATAGCCCTTCCCATCTCTCTCCACCGACCTCCCTGGCACTATTGGGCCCTTGCCCAGCCTCCTTCTTTCTACCTGTGACTTCATATCATCCCACCATCACCCTGCACCCTCCCTGGCTGGCCCAAGACCTTGTGGGCAAATAGAGAAGGCATCCCCTGGCTGGTAGGTCGCCATCCCTCATATGGCCTCCAGTGTATTGTTTGGGGTGGTCTGCAGAGGACACCCTTGGCTGACTATGCCCTGGGCCCCATATATGGTCTGGACCATTGGAGACGCCACATGAGAATTTTTTCAAAGTTGTTAAAATGGGAAATGTTGGTTAACGAGACAGTCGATAAGTGAGGAGTAGAGGTACATTCTTTTTCTTCAAGAACATTTTTCCATCATTAAGTATTATTGAAAGTTTGTATTTTAATAGTGGTACAATATTTCATCATGTGACCGTAATATAACTTATTTGAGTATTCCTTTTTTAAGTATTTGGATTGACTTTATTATTATAAATAATGATAAAGTAAAATGTCTTTTAGAAAAGTCTATTTTGCAGTTTCTTATTTCCTTGGAATAGAGTCCTATGAGGTGAATTCTTGTGGAAAAGGAATGATTATTTTCTAAAAAAGTTGCCCATACCAACTTTTTTTTTTTTTTAATAGTCTTTATTTTTATCACTGAATAATAAAATTCCATTGCATGGATATACCAAAGTTTTGTTTCTCCATTTACCTGTTGAAGGCGATCTTGGTTGCTTCCAGCTTTGGGGCAGTTATGCATAAAGCTGCCATAAATATTTGTGTGCAGGTTTTTGTGTGGACATATATTTTCAACTCCTTTGGGTAAATACCTAGGTGTGTGATTGCTGGGTCATATGGTAAGACTTTTTAGCTTTGTAAGAAATTGTAAGAAATTCCAAAGTGGCTGCACCATTTTACATTCCCACCAGTGATGAACGCAAGTTCCTTGTTGCTTCACTTCCTCATCAGCTTTTGATATTATCAGTTTAAGTTTTAGCCACTCTGACTGCTAACCAGAAGATTGGAGGTTCAAACCTACCAGCCACTCTGCAGAAGGAAAACAGGGCAATCTACTTCTTTAAAGATTTACCACCTCAGAAACCCAATGCAGGGTCACTGTGAGTTGGAATTGACTTCATGGCATGGGTTTGGTTTTGGTTTTTTTTGGTAGGTATGTAGTGGTATCTCGTTGTTTTATTTTGTATTTCCCTAATGACATTCCAAAAGATAATGATGAGCAGATTTTCATATGCTTATTTGCCATCTTTTATCTTCTTTCAGGAGGTTATCTATTCACATCTTTTGCCCATATTTTAATAGGGTTGTTTGTTTTACTATTGTTTAGTTTTAAGAGTTGTTTGTATATTTTCAATACAAGTCCTTTATCAGATAGGTGTTTTGCAAATATTTTCTCCCAGTCTGTGGCTTGTCTTTTCATTTTCTTAGCAATGTCTTTTGTACAGCAAAAGTTTTTAATAAAGTCCAGTTTTATTAAAAATTTTCTTTTATAGATCATGCTTTGGTGTTGTATCAAAAACTCATCAGCAAACTCAAGGTCACCTAGATTTTTCTCCTATTTTGTCTGCTAGAAGTTTTATAGTTTTACATTTTACATTTAAGTCTAGGATCCATTTTGAGGTAATTCTTATAACAGGTGCCTTTCTTTTGTATGTGAGTGTCCAGTTATTCCAGCACCATTTGTTGAAAAGATTACCCTTTTTCTATTGAATTGCTTCATTCCTTTGTCAAAGATCGGTTACCATATTTATATGGGTCTATTTCTTGGCTCTATTGTGTTCTGTTGGTCTAGTTGACTATTCTTTAGCTAGTCCCAGGCTATCTTTATTGTTGTAGTTTTATAGTAAATCGTGATGTCAGGTAGTGTCTGTCCTCTGACTTAGTTCTTCTTCAGTATTGTGTTTGAGTACTGAATCATACAAACTTTAGAATCAGTTTGTCATTATCCACAAAACAACTTGCTAGGATTTTGATTGGGATTGTGTTCAATCTATCATGTTGGGAAGAACTGGCATCTTAACACTATTGAATCTTCCAGGAATATGGATATTCATTTATTTAGGTCTTTGATTTGTTTCATCAGGGTTTTACAGTTTTCTTCATGAAGATCTTATACATAAACGGTGTGCTTTTTATTTAAAATTCCAATGTCCATTGCTGATATATAGGAAAGCAATTGGCTTTTGTTTTGTATATTAATCTTGTATCCTGCAAGCTTGCTGTAATTGCTCATTTATTCCAGGATTTTTTGGATCACATTTTAGAGATTTTTTTATATAGCCAATCATGCCATCTGTAAACAAAGAATGTTTTATTTCTCCTTTCCCAATCTGTATACCTTTCATTTCCTTTGCGTGTCTTGTTGCATTAGCTAAGGCTTCTAGTATGATATTGAATAGTAGAGGTGAGAGGGGACATCCTTGCCTTGTTCCTGATCTTAGGGGAAAAGCATCTAGTTTTTCACTATTAAATATGATGTTAGCTGCATGTTGTTGTTAGATGTACTTTATCAAGTTCAGGAAGTTCTCTTCTATTCCTAGTTTGCTGAGAGTTTGTGGGTTTTTTTTTTTTTTTTATCATGAATAGGGACTGTGTTTTGTCAAATGCTTTTCCTGCATTTGGTGGGAAGTTTGGTCTTTTTAGAGTTTATTCATCTGTTGATGAACATACAACTTCTTCCTACTTTTTGGCTATTGTGACTAGTGGTGCAGTGGACAATGGCATACACATGTCTGTTTGTGTTGCTGCTTTCAAGTCTTTGGGTATATGTTGTTGTTGTTATGTGCTGTCGAGTCAGACCTGACTCATAGTGACCCCTCCTTAGGTTTCCAAGGCAGTATCACTACGGAAGTAGATTGCCCAACCTTTCTTCCGAAGAGTGGCTGGTGAGTTTGAACCGCGAGCCTTCTGGTTAGCAATCAAGTGCCTTAGGCACTATGCTACCAGAGCTCCCTTTGGGTATATACTAGGAGTGGAATTGCTGGGTCATATGGTAGTTCTTTAACTTTTTGAGGAACTGCTAAACTGTTTTCCATGGTTGTATCATTTTGCATTCTCACCAGCAATAGATAAGGGTTATCCCACAAATTTTGATAAGTTGTATTTTCATTTTCCTTCACTTTAAAATATTTTTAAATTTCTCTTGATAAGACTTCCTTGACCCATGTATTATTTAGAAGTATATTATTTAATCTGCAAATATTTTGGGATTTTCTAGTTAATTTTCTGTTACTGATTTCTAGTTTAATTCCACTGCAGTCTGAAAGCACTTTATATGATTTATATTCTTTTATATTTGATAAAGTATGATTTATGGCCCAGAATGTGGTCAGTCTTTGTGAACGTTCCATGTGAGCTTGAGAAGAATGTGTCTTCTACTATTGTTGGATGAAGTATTCTATAAATGTCAGTTAGACCCTGTTGATTGATGTGGTGTTCAGTTCAACTGTATCCTTACTGATTTTCTGCCTGCTTCATCTGTCATTTACTGAGGTAGGGGTGTTGAAGTTTCTAACTATAGTAGGATTTGTCTATTTCCCCTTGCAGTTCTATCCCTTTTGCTTTATGTATTTTGACATTTTCTTGTTAGGTACATACACACAGCAACCCCTCCGTGGGTTTCGGAGGCATTACCACTACAGAAGTAGACACATAGGGGTAGTTATATCCCCTTGGAGACTTGGCCCCTTTATCATTTACTGAATGCCTTTCTTTATGCATGATAATTTTCCTTTTTCTAATTTCTGCTTTGTCTGAAATTAATACATATACTGCAGCTTTCTTTTGATTAATTTTACAATGGTATATCTTTCTTCATCCTTTTATTTTTAACTTACCAGAGTCTATATTTAAAGTAGGTTTCTTGAAGCATACAGTTGCATCTTACTTTTTTAAGCACTGTTTTTTAATTGGTATATTTAGATCATTACATTTAAAGTGATTATAGTTGGTTTAATACCTACCAAGTTTACAACTCTTTCTACTTGTTCTTTGTTTCTTTTTTTAATCTCTTTTTCTGCCTTACCTAGTACAAAAAAAAACATGGAGGCCACATCTTCTGACCTCCTCTAATCACACAAGAGGAAGACAGAATCACTATCAGTAACCCAAGGCCTATTACTTACTGCAAGGCCAGACAAGCTGCTGCCTCTAACCCTCTCACCAACCGTTCCTCCCAAAGCACCCATCACCTCTCTCCTGGGTTCGATAATTCAATGCAGTGGCCACACAGAACTCACAGGTTATGGGATTTATTAGGGAAGCACCCAGCTACAATTCAAGTTCAGGAAAAACAGTCTTTCTTCCAGCCCACCATCCCTCAGCCAACAGTCTCTCAGTCTCTCTCCCAGCAGAGCGTGTCCCTCGGTGTCTCACTCAGCAGTGTGTGTCTCTTGTGTCTCTTTCCCAGCAGTGCGTATCTCTTTCAGCAGCACATCTTCCTCAACTAGCAGTCAGAGAGAGTTCTGCCTCTAGGAGGCCTCCTTTTGAGCCTGGCAGAGTGGCCAAACTAGCCAATCATAGCATCAGAACTCTAAGCACCTGAGAGAGAGTGGGAACCTCCCAGAACACTATTTTGTGCCACTCCCAACAGAAATACTCCAGGTGGACAACTTTAGCAATCAGGAGCTCCTCATTTGCTCATAGCAAATCCCACCTTGGAGTTTCCAAAGACTTACAGGTAGAAAAGCCACACTAAGTAATTTACTACACTGCACCTGGTATTAACTGGACATTTTATATAATTGTATTTCTCTCCTCTCTTACACATCAATTATACTTCTTTGAAACATTTTTAGTGGTTGCCTGTGGTGGTTATGTTTGTGTGTCAACTTGGCTGGGCCTGGTTGAGTGGCTGGGCAGCTGGATGTAGTATTCCCCATGATGACACTGGTAATCAACTCCATGGTGGAATCTACTGTGAGCAGCTGAGTAGCTGCCTTTGGGTATGTGGTCTGCTTTCTGTATATAAGGAGAAGTTTTAAGAATGGTCTCCAGCCTATGGCACGCTTGGACCCTGCATGTAGCCGTGTCGTTGCTCAGCAGCCTGCTATGCTCTGCCGACCTTGGGACTTACAATGGATCTAAGTTAATGGCCTGCTGTGTGGTTTGGTAACATCGGGACTGTGCCTTTTTACTTGGGGTTTCTCAACAGCCAGCAGCTGTCTGAGTGAAGAAATGCTTCTAGCTCCAGTGGGCTGGGAGCAGGAGGCATAGCTGGACCCCAAGGTTGAGGGGCTTTCACCCAGCCCCTAAAGCCTGGGACTTTGAACTTGGACTTAAAGCCTCCAAATTGTAAGAGTAAACTTCTGTTTGTTAAGGCCTTCCCATTCGTGGTATACTCTTGTCAGAGCGGCACTAGATAACCAGAACATTGCCCCAGAATTAGAAAGTGGACTAATATAAGTCCACTTTCATGTAACACTATCCCACTTCATGGGTCCTGCAGGATCTTATAGCACAGTATTCCCAATTCTCCCTCCCATCCCTTATAACATTGCTGTCACTCATTTAACTCATCCAATCTTCCATGTCATGTACTTTCTCCATTAGAGTCCTCAACATATTAACCATAGTGATTTGAAATTACTAGTTTAATGCTTCCAAAATCTGCCATATCTGAGTCTCATTCTGATGCTTGCCTTGTCTCTTCAGACTGTTTTCTCTTGCTGTTCAGCGTGCTTTCTAAGTTGTTCCAAGCTGGACATGACATATTTGATCTCAGTATGAGATCGGAAGTTGATAGACCTTTGGTGTGAGGTTTTATGTTCATTTGGCCAAAAGCTGGGCAGTGTTTAAATCTGTAGGTATCCCTGTTGTCGCTTTTGTCTTTGTGATTTCTTGGAAACTTCTCACATACATTCTTTATCTTGCATCTCTCTCAGTTGTAATCCACTATTATACTGGACACTTGTTGATATCTATAATCTTATCATTAAATCTCAGTTTTTTAAGTGGGCCTGAGACCCTGGGTCTTGACTTTCAGAAGTATTTCTGAGACAGCTCTGGTAGCCTAGTGCCTAATGCATTTGACTGCTAACCAGAAGGCTGGCGGTTCAAATCCACCAGCCACTCAGAAGGAAGGTTGAGCAATCTACTTCTTTAGTGATGTTGTTGTTGTTGTTGTGTGCCGTCGAGTCGGACCCGACTCATAGCGACCCCTCCTTGGGTTTCCTAGGCAGTATCACTACAGAAGTAGATTGTCCAACCTTCCTTCCGAGGAATGGCTGGTGGCTTTGAACCGCCAGCCTTCTGCCTCAGAAACCCAAGGAGGGGTCGCTATGAGTCGGATACGACTCCATGGCAGTGGGGTTGGTTTGGTTTTTTAGGTGAGACAAGAAGGGTAGATTGGAGCTGATGTTGTCCAATTGTCTAGGTCAGGTAAGGCTCTGGTAAAGTAGATTCCCTTGAAGGACTGTCTTTGTTATGGAGAATAGAATTCTCTGGCTTTGGGCATATTTCAAAATGGTTGCTTTCCCACTGGACTTATTTCATAATGGTTACAGCGACCCTTCCCTGCCTGAAGCCCTAGGGGATTTTTCTCTGATCATCACCATGAGACCCTGGAGAGCTCCTGGAGGTAAGACTCAGGAAAGTTTACCCTCTCTCCCACCCAAATAAACTGGGTCCCTAGAAGTTTTCCAACTCTCAAGCTTGTCCACTGCTGCGTCTCCAGGAGTTTGTCACTACCCTTGAAGTGTCTACTAGCTCCAGTGGCTTCTGTTCCCAGTGAGCTGTGACACTCTTTAGGGTAGCAGTTTGGTATGTCCAGACCACTCACAATTAAGAGTCTGTTGTGAGTTTTTGTATTCTAAGATTCTGTGGTGATTGGAAGGATAGGCCAGATTGAAAGAGTGGAAGGTAGAGTGACAGAATTTAAAAGGAGCTAGGGAATAAAAAAGAGCTTGGCTATATTGATTCTTCTCTGACTTTGCTGCTTAAATTCAGAACCCCATCATTTCTTCTTCGCCTTAATCCTCATCGTCATTGTCTTTGTCATAGTTTTCTTCTTTGTTGTCCTTCATCTTTCCCCTCCCTTTCTTCCCTTTCCTCTCCTCCCTCTTTCTCCTCCTTCCTCCGTCCCCCCATTCTCTGAACAGGTAATAGTTTTTACAGAAAACTATTTAGATTTTTCTTTCCTTTGCTCACAAACCAAAATAAATAAAAACAACTCACTGCCATTGAGTCAAGTCTGACTCATAGTGACCCCCATTGGGTTTCCCAGGCAGTAAATCTTTATGGAAGTAGATTGCCCCATCTTCCTTCCATGGAGCAGCTGGTGGATTTGAACTGCCAACCTTCTGGTTAGTAGTCAAATGCCTTAGGCACTGTGCCACAAGAGCTGGTTCAAACCTATCAGCCACTCCGTGGAAAGAAGACTTGGCAATCTGCTTCCGTAAAGATTTATAGCCTTGCAAACCCAGTGATGGTTGCTATGAGTTGGAATCGACTGGGTGGCATTGGGTTTGGTTTGGTTCTGGTTTTGCTCACAAACATTTTTAAGCATTTAAATTCAATTTTATGTTGTTGTTAATCAACTCATTGGAATCAGAATTTGGAGCTTATTTTAAATTGTAATATTAATTGTCTATGGGTGGAAAATTGAACCCAGCTCTAATTAATGCACACAGAGATACTCAGGTAGGGCAAGCACTCATATGTTGCCAGCTCTAATTTTTCAGCTGCTGAGATATCTCAGGTTTATTTGGAAGTTGACATGAAATTGTTTTCCTAAAGGATACTATACCTTTTGTTGTTGTTGTTGTTACGTGCTATCGAGTCTGACCCGACTCATGGCGACCCCTCCTTGGGTTTCCAAGGCAGTGTCACTACAGAAGTAGATTGCCCAACCTACTGTAAAAAATCATGATACTTATGTTTTTCAAAGAAAACAATTTTGTTCGATGATTCTTTGAAAAGAAAAACTAACAATATGCTTTTTTTGATAGGTACATGAAATCTCGCTTAACCTATTGCCAAATTAATGATGTTATTAAAGAAATCAACAAGGCAGTAGCTAGTAAATATAAGATCTTACATCAACCAAAAAAGACTATGAGTTCAGTGGCCAGAAACCTGTACCACAGATTTATTGAAGAAGAAACAAAGGATACCAAAGGTAAATGATATATGTATGTGTACATGTCGCTGTTTGGCATGAAACTAAATTATGAGAAACAAAGCTAATTCTAGAAAATTCTAACCTAGGGAGAGAATTCTCAACTGTGAAGTAATTTTGCCTACAGGGGATATTTGGCAGTGTCTGGAGACATTGTTATTGTTAGATCTAGTATAGGGATGCTACTGGCATCTAGTGGGTAGAATCCAGGAATGCTGGTAAAATGTCCTACAATGCACAGGACAGCCCCACAAAAAAAAAAAAAAAAAGAATTCTCAGACCCAAAACATCAGTAGTGCCATGGCTGAGAAATACTGCCTAGATATGATCGTGGAAGGATACCTGATACTCTGTGAGTTAGACTAGTAATGATGACAGTTAGTCACACTTACATTACACTTACTTTGTGACAGATATTGTGTGCAAAGAGCTTTTAGTCCTCATAATACAGGCATACCTTGGAATTACCTCAGGTGCATTTCCATACTACCACAGTAAAGTGAGTATCACGATGAAATGAGTCACATGAATGTTTGGTTGCCCTGCACATATAAAAGCGATGTTTACACTATACTGTAGTCTGGTCAGTGTGCAAAAGCGTTACGAAAAAGTGTGAAATATTGTGAGAATTACCAAACTGTGCCACAGAGACACGAAATGAGCACTTACTGTTGGAAAAATGGCACTGATAGACTTGCTCAATTCAGGGTTGCCACAAACCTTCATTTTGTATAAAATGCAGTACGTGTGAAGTGCAATAACGTGAAGCCCAGTGAAAGAAAGTATGCTGGTGTCCTTATGAGGTAGGTACTGTTATTACTCCCATTTTGCAGACTAGGTTATGAGAGCTTAAGTGACTTGCCCAGCCATCAAGTCAAATGATAAAGCCACACTGGATTTCACGTTTTAACCACTGCACCACATTGCTTCTTGAAAAGTGTATTGCTCAAGACACACCATTAGGCAGCTAGTGAGAGAATAAGGACTACATTTCTGAAATGCTGCAGTAAACAGTATAAAGCGTCAGTTGATAGAATAATTATTTCAACAAGATAACAGTTCTCACTTTTGTTGGATAATGATAGTTAAAGTGACTAATGCCATTCATATTCCCAGTTTTAAGACATTAAAGACTCATCCTGAAAATTAACTCATCTATGGTAGCATAGTGGCTAAAGCACTTGACTGCTAACCAGAAGGCTGGCGGTTCAAACCCACCAGCCACTCCTCGGAAGGAAGGTTGGGCAATCCTACTTCCGTAGTGATACTGCCTCGGAAACCCAAGGAGGGGTCGCTATGAGTCGGGATCGACTCGACGGCACATAACAACAACAACAACAACATGAAAATTAACACTAATATCTTTTCTTTTTAGGTCATTATTTTGTAGTGGAAGCTGATATAAAGGAGTTCACGGCTTTGAAAGTTGACAAGAGGTTTCATGTGATACTGAATATTTTACGACACTGCAGGAGGCTCTCAGAGGTCCGAGGGGGAAGACTTACCCGTTATGTTATAACCTGAGGCCCTGTGATCTCTTGAACCCACCAACAGTAGGGTATAGAGACTATTCCCGTAATTATGTATAATTTCATTAGCTTTTTCATTTTCTTCTTTTGTTTGTTATAAAACTTTTATTTTGATAAAGCATATATATTTTTAAAATGTACTCCTTTTCAACAAATAGTTAAGTTCTACCATATATGCCTCTGTGCTAAGCACATGATGGAACTAAAAACGTTCATGTCTACTTTTTGTGTTTGGTGAACAATGCAGTAGACCAAGTAAGAAGGGTACAGATGTGATTATGGAAGAAACAGCGCACGAAGATGAGGTCAAGGATCTGCAGGTCCCTTGGAATTAAAGGTCATTAATGTCTAAATTCCATCGATGGCATTTCAGTCTATAGAAAAACAACCCAGAGGTTGGGCTTTGAGGCAGATTATACATGCGATTACTCTGCTGTCCCATATGTCATTAGGGAGCAGCTTACATGAAATATTTTCAGTATAAACCAATCTGTAAACTTCAACCTGTAATGAAATTGCAATGAAAGAACATTAAAATGAAAAAGATGGTAAAATAACATGTGTAAGCAGGTTGATAGTGGTCATGGGATAATGAGGAATTTAATTTCTCTTCCGCACCTGGGGAGACTGTCTGGTCTATCTTATGTCTGTGCCATCTGTTTGGTAGGCTTATTCCTGTAACAGAATAAAAATATCTCATTAGGCCCCATGGCCTGGTTTACACCATCACTGTGATGACCGCAGAGTGTTGCATATGTATTGTCAGCCTTTCTCCTAATTTTAATTCAGATATATTTAATTTTTCATGTCTTACTTTAAATAAAAGTATTGGCATTATACTTTAAGTCTTAATTTTTCTGTGTGCATCATTTTTTCCTATGAAAGGGAAATGCATTCATACTGAAAT
>NW_006921700.1:2009345-2010547 GCF_000298275.1 Orycteropus afer afer | reverse complement strand
ACCATGATTCAAAGGCATCAATTCTTCTTTGGTCTTCCTTACTCATTGTCCAGCTTTCACATACATATGTGGTGATTTGAAAATATAATAGTTTGGGTCGGCTCACCTTAGTCCCCAAAATGACATCTTTGTTCTTGAACACTTTAAAGAGGTCTTTTGCAGCAGATTTGCCAAATGCAATATATCATTTGATTTTTTTGACTGCTGCTTCCATGGGTGTTGATTGTGGATGCAAGTAAAATGAAATCTTTGACTTCAGTATTTTTCTGTTTATCATGATGTTGCTTAATGGTCCAGTTGGGAGAATTTTTGTTTTCTTTATGTTAAGGTATAATTCATACTGATGGTTGTATGTAGTCTTTGATCTCCATCAGTAATTGCTTCAAGTCCTTTTTGCTTTCAGCAAGCATGGTTGTGTCATCTGCATATTGTTGTTGTTGTTAGGTGCCGCCGAGTCATCTCCAATTCATAGTGATCGTATGCACAGAAGAACGCCCAGTCCCACGCCAGCTCCACGATCCTTGCTGTACTTGAGCCCATTGCCACATCCACTGTGTCAATCCATCTTGTTGAGGGCCTTCCCCTCTTCCGTTGACCCTCCACCTTACCATGTGTGACATCCTTCTCCAGGGAATGGTCCCTTCTGATAACATGACCAAAATAGGTGAGACAAAGTCTGGCCATTCTCACTTCCAAGGAGCATTCCAGCTGCACTCTGCCAGGACAGATTTGTTAGTTCTTTCAGCAGTCCATGGTACTTTCAGCATTTTTCGCCAGCACCACAACTCAAATGCATCAATTATTCTTTGGTCTTCCTTATTCGTCGTCCAGCTCTCACATGCATATGAGGCGATTGAAAATATCATGGCTTGTGTCAGGTGTACCTTAGTCCTCAAGGAGACATCTTTGTTCCTCAGGACTTGAAAGAGGTCCTTGGCAGCCAACTTGCCCAGTGCTACACGTCATCTGATGTCTTGACTGCTGCTTCCATTGGCGTCGATTTTAGAACCAAGCAATGTGAAGTCTTTGACAACTTCAATCTTTTCTCCATTTATTGTGATGCTTATAGGTCCAGTTCTGAGGATTTTTGTTTTCTTTATATTGAGATATAATCCATACTGCAGACTGTATTCTAATCTTCATCAGTAAGTGCTTCAAGTCATCCTCACTTTCAGCAAGCAAAGTTGTGTTGTCAGGGTATC
>NW_006921700.1:1985519-1991084 GCF_000298275.1 Orycteropus afer afer | reverse complement strand
AACTGCTGTATGGAAAGTGAATTTGCTCTGTAAATTTTCACCCAAATCACAATAAAAAATAAAATAAAAACAGAAAGAGGTGGGTTGCTTGCAAAACCAGGTTAGCTTTTTTTTTTTTTTTTTTTTTTAATAGAAGTGGCAAACTGTTAATGAGAATTAGAATAAACATGAATGGGATTGTTTGTAGCTTTATGATACCAATTTGAGTTTAGAGCAGCCTAAATTTACTGTGGGAGCTCTGGTGGCATAGTGCCTAAGGAATCTGACTGTTAACCAGAAGGCTGGCGGTTCAAACCACCAGCCACTCCTCCAAATGAAGGTTGGGCAATCTACTTCCGTAGAGATACCACCTCAGAAACCCAAGGGGGGGTCGCTATGAGTCTGTATCCTACTAAAAGGCAGTGGAGTGGTTGGGTGGTGGTGGTGGTGAAATTTACTGTGTGGGAATACATTTGGCTCTTTGGGTTACAATGCTTAAGCTACTTAAAAACATAAGGTGTTTGTTACAGCCCTCCCTCCCCCCCAGTGAAACAGCCTCTGGGAACAGTGTGGTACCCAAAGTTTAACGTTGTTTTTCTTTCCCTCCTTGCAGACCTTCAGGCCTCCCCATCTGAGGGCACAAACCCTTACATTCCTCCTTATCTTCCCTTGAAGCCTAAGTGTACTGCACTCCTACATTCTCCACTCCTTGTGCAGTTTATCTTTCTGAGCAGGTGTGAAGGGCTTGTAAAACAATTTGTCTTGACCAAGGCTGGGTTTTATATCACTGAGGAAGGATGACAGAAAAATCGCAAAGCAGAGACTATTAATCCCGGTAACAAGAAGAAAGCTTTATCATCATTCCTCAAACCCCTCACCCTCATAGCCCAATTCCTTTTAAAAACCCTAACCTTTTCTCAGCTGGGGAGAAAGTCTTTGGCAGACACCATCCCTCTGTCTCCTTGGGTATCCATACTCAATAAATGCTCTTACTTTCTACCTCACCCTGTTGGCCAGTATTTGGCTCTCCTTGTAGCAGGTAGCTGAGGAATACATTTGTCCTACATCATGTTGACTTTACAGATTTTAATATTCTTGATGGGTATTTTAAAATTTAAATAACTTGCCAAGATGATATTTATCATTAAAGAGTATTTTTAATTTTTTCTGTTGTTTTTTCCAAAAACTATCATTTAGTTTTTCTCCTCAGTGTTTGTTTATATGGTGACAAACTTACTGCTGCTTTCCTCATGATGACACTAGACCAACAACACAAGTTTATGGGCTTTGGAGGATTCTCAGTTGATCATAGAGGTTTGTGAATTCTTTAAAATTTTATTGAGAAAAAGTTGAAATATTATCTTGTTAATGCTCATCTGATTTTGAATTTTCACTACCCCAAGAAATGATATGGTTTATGCCACTTTGGGATCCAGGAGCCCTGGTGACACAATGGTTAAGCAACTTGTCTGCTAACCTAAAGGTTTGCGGTTCGAACCCATCAGCTGCTCTACAAGAGAAAGACCTGGTCATCTGCTCTAATAAGATTGCTGTTGTTGTTGAAAGGTGCTGAATACAGCCTAGAAAGCTCCATGGGGCAGTTCCACTCTGTCACATTGGAACTCGTGAAGTCTGAGGGGCAATGAGATGCTCCCATCAACATACTTTGGGATCAGCAACAACTTTGGGATGTTAGCAGTTAGATCAAAGATAACTTCTTGCATCACAGATTCTTGATCCATCTGGGAGCATTCTTTAAGAAGCCATGTGCTACAAACCTACTTCATCTTGAGGGAAGTGCTACTCACTCATTCAACTCACTGCCATTGAGTCAGATAAGACCCATAGCAACCCCTCCTTGGATTTCTGAGGCAAGTGAAAAGTAGATTACCCAATCACCCTTCTGAGGAGTGGCTGGTGGGTTTGAACTGCCAGCCTTCTGGTTAGCAGTCAAAATCCTTAGGCACTGTCCAAAACCAAACCCAACCCACTGCTGTCGAGTCATATCTGACTTATGGCAACTCCTCCTTGGGTTTCCAAGGTGGTATCACTATGGAAGCAGATTGCCCAACCTTCCTTCCAAGGAGTGGTTGGTGGGTTTGAACCACCAGCCTTGAACCACCAGCTGTCTGGTTAGCAGTATAGCCTTTCTTAATTCCATCAGGGTCCACACTTTCCTGCCAGGGTTAAGGGCACTATCTGGGCAGCCATGGTCAGCTTAGAACAAATAGATCCCTGCTTATCTGTCTGGCCTAATTACCCAGTTCTCCTCACTGTCTTTTTAGGCCCAGTCATACTGAGCCTTAGCTGCGTGTTGTTCAGAATCCAGCCCGGAGGGTACTTCTGCTGATGTTCCGAAAGCTGGGCTGGTTATTGTGTGTAGAATAAACCAAGGAGCTGGCATATCTGAATAGGGTGACTTCAGACCTCAATAGAAATTCCATTTTAAATTAAGCTAATATTTTCATTTCTACCTTTCTAAAGAAAAAACATTCAGGTTTTTTTTTCCTTGTCAAAGTGTTACTGTTTGCGTAACAAAGAAGACAAGAATCAGAATTTTTAACCTAGACGAAGAGTTGCTAGTGCTTGCTAAGAATGTTTATACAGCTGGCCTCAGAAAAGATGCCTTAATTAGCAGAAGGTTAGGAAATAGAACTGGTGATGTTAAATGAAGCTGGAAACTATAAACAACTCTACAGCCAAGACATATATATATAACCTTTGTTCTTCATTTTTACTGGCAAATTAAACTTTCACTTGCTGAGAGTTTTTCACAGTACTTCTAGGTCTCTTTGGATATTTCTAATGGGGTAGAAAAGCAGATCTCAGCTGTAAAAGTCTCCACTGTTTGTTAACACAAAGAATATAGAGATTGGAGCTTTAACTTGCAAAAATAAACTTGCTATCTTAACTGCTCAAGCAATTCACTTAGTAAATTGCCTAAATGTCCCTCACTCCCCTCCCTCCTAGCCAGATGGGCAATGTTTGCATTTCAAGGCTTCAGATTAAAGTTGCTCCAACTCACACTCCTTCTTAAACTAATGGTTAACTTTTACATTTCCAAGACTTCAACTAGAATTGATTGAATGTACAATCAGTCACAAGGCCCACACATCAAAATCTTTACACAATAATCTTTAGAAATATTGCTTTAGTCAAGTCCTATCAGGAGATAAGGAATTTATGTTAGGCTAGGAATTGATGTTAAGAAAGTTTGTAGTTTGACAACTTGTAAACTTTCCTGCCTTCTCCTGCATTTCTCTTTGATGTTTGTTTGCTTTGCCAAATAAAACCTGCTGTTTCCCTTGCAAGCCAGGTCACACACCACAGCCTCTTGTAGGATGCCACACAAAACCCATTTCATGGAATGTAACTACTCCTTCAATAACATTTCGTTTTAACTTCTAAGGGAGCATCAGTCTAGTATTTTCACTAAGACATTACCAGTGACCTGTGTCCCCACAGCACACCTTCCTGTACTCATCCCACTTTTGTCATTGCCCCAGGGCTCCAGGCAGCAGAGACCCCCGTTACAGAGGATCCACACTTCCTGGGGACAAGATGGGAGGCAGGACTGCATCCGAGGTGAGGCTCCAAGTCCCATCCGACTTCACCTATAAAACGCAAATTCAAAGACAAAATTATTAGGAACTTCAAGATGAGCATTTGATTCCACGCAGGAGGTTCTTTGGAGGAGAAGAATTGAGACTTTGAGAATGTACTAGTCACATGCCCATGAAGCTGTTGTTAGGTGCCGTAGAGTTGCTTTTTAACTCATAGTGACCCCATGTGACCAAGTAAAACTGTTACATAGGCTTAGAAACCGGTAGGTCAGTTCAGCCTAACCTTTTGGTTACCACCTGAGCACTCAACCATTGCATCACCAAGCCTCCTTGCTATGAAAACACTTAAAGCCTAAATAGCCAGCCAAACATCATATTCTCTAGGAAGTGGCACAGTGGGGATTTGAACTTGGGTAGTGCACTCCCATAATTTCTGCTCTGACTCTTTGTGCCATCCCACTCCTCTCTATGGTATGTGAGTAAATGCCAGAATTCACACTCTTGGAGATCAGAATCTTAGGGGAGGAAGCCATTTCTTTGTGCTTGTCCTCCATACCTAAGTGCTGAGGGGGAGCTCTGGTGGCATAGTATCTAAGGCATCTGACTGCTAACCAGAAGGCTGGTGGTTCAAATCCACCAGCCACTCCCCAGAAGGAAGGTTGGTCAATCTACTTCTGTAGTGATATTGCCTCAGACACCCAAGAGGGGTCGCTATGAGTCAGACCTGACTAGCAGGTAAGTGCTCAGGGGGTGTGTCTGTGTCACCCAGGTCTCAGGTCTCTGCTGAAGACTTATGGCATCTTGTCTATTCTTTACATTTGACAAGGTTCACAATAAAAATGGCCTGTAACATATCAACACTGTCCTCATCAAAGCCTCTCTCTGTATATGTGTACATGTTGTTGTTGTGTGCCGTCGAGTCAGCCCCGACTCATAGCGACCCCTCCTTGGGTTTCCGAGGCAGTATCACTACGGAAGTAGGATTGCCCAACCTTCCTTCCGAGGAGTGGCTGGTGGGTTTGAACCGTACATAGATATATCAAAACAAAACAAACAAACATACAAACCCACTGATGTGGAGTAGATTCCCATTCACAGAGACCCCCCATTGGGTTTCTAAGGTTTACGGAAGTAGATTGTCCAGTCTTGCTTCCACGGAGTGGCTGGTGGGTTTCAACTACCAGCCTTCTGGTTAGCAGTAAGATACCTTAGGCACTGTGCTACTAGAGCTCCTTGTACATAGATTATATAATATGTATTTATGTATACACCAAACCAAACTCACTGCCGTCAAGTCAGATCCGACTCACAGCGACCCCTCCTTGGGTTTCTGAGGTGGAAACCCAGCCACAGCCCACCACCCAAAGGAGTAAGTTGTTGGACCTGTGTACTCAGGGCCATGGTTGCGAAAACATTGTTCTATATCCTACTTTGGTGAGTAGCAACTGGGGTCTTAAAAGCTTACAAGTAGATACAACCATTGGTCTCTCCTCATCTGGTACAAAGAAGAATGAAGAAAACCAAAGATGCATGGAAACAGTTAGTCCAAGGGACTAGTGGACCATGCAGACTTCAGCCTACATAACCATGAGACCAGAAGAACTAGATGGTGCCCAGATATCACTGCCAACCACTCAAAAGGGGATCATTGTAGGAGATCCTGGATAGAGTGGGAGAACACTGTGGAACGAAATTCAAAACCACACAAAAAATAACCAGGCTGACTCATCTGACTGAGTCTGGTGAGATCCCCCAGGCTATGGTCCCTAGTTACCCTTCAGACCTGGAATTGAACTCACTCCTGTGGTTTCCAGCCCGACAATAGAGACATACAAGGTGAACATTTACACCAGGTAGGTGCACTCTTTAGAGCAATCATGGGAGATCAGAAGGGCAGTGTTTACGCAGGGAGATAGCTCAGAGGGCAGGAATGCATATAAAGGACACAGGGCAAAGGTTAACTTCAGGGAGGTAGTGGGAAGAGAGCTGTTGCATTATGGGGATTATAATCAATGTCATGAAA
>NW_006921700.1:1982423-1983584 GCF_000298275.1 Orycteropus afer afer | reverse complement strand
TGCTGCTCATTGGTCCAGTTGTGAGGATTTTTGTTTTCTTTATATTGAGACATAATCCATACTGCAGACTGTATTCTTCAACCTTCATCAGTAAGTGCCCCCATCCCTAGTTCCTAGAAACCACTGACCTGTTTTCTGTCCCTATGGTTTTGTCTTTTCCATAATGTTATGTAAATGGAATCATAGTATGTAGCCTTTTTATGGCTGAATAGTATTCTAATTGTTCTTTAAGACAAATATTTATCACTGGTAACTCTGAAATACTAATGAAAACCCATAGGAAATTAGAAACATTTGTCTTACCATCTACTTTCAAGAGGGTATCAGCTTCATTACATGAAGCATACCTTGATTCAATATTATCTACTGATCTATGCATATGATTCATTTGTGACTACTGGGGGCGGGAGTTGGAGATGAAGGATTAGAATCATAGGATTACCTTGGGAATTTCCACTAAACTGCTCCCCTCAATCTCATACCATATTTTTAATGCCATGTGCTAAAAGCACTTGGGGAGGTATTTTCTGACCTCCTCTAGCTTCAAGAAGGGGAGAGAGAACCACCATCAGCATCAAAAACCCAAGGTTGATTCCTGTGAGACAGACGTCAGACATGCCTCCACCCTCCCGACCTTTCTGCCGGTTTTGACACCAACAGTCCCCCCACCCCCGATGGCATTCACTCCTTCTCTGCTGGGTTTGATAGTTCATTGTAATGACCACACAGAACTCAAAGACAACATTCATGATTGTGGGGTTTATTAGGGAAGTAACAGGTTACAACTCAGGTTCAGGAACACAGCATACAATTCTTCAATCAGGGCAGCCTCCCCTTGACCATGCCCTCAGGCACACCTCTTTCAGGCCCTTGGCCTCTAGGCCTGGCCTCTGCCTTGCTCCAGTAAGTATCAGAAAGCTCTTTTAGCTCTACTGATGGGGGTACCTAGGTGCACCCCACTGCCAGCAAGCTTCCTGCCCAAAAGTACTCAGCTTACTCTGTCCATGGGCCAACAAAACCGCTACTCTGTCTCATGCCTCTTGGTTGTACTGATGCCATCTCTCTGTCGGTAGTCCCTGCTGGTCATCTCTGTTGGATGTCTCTGCTTTCTCTCTGCCAAGGAGGTCTAGCACAGGGATCTCAGGTCCAAGGACGAGCTTC
>NW_006921700.1:1980678-1981453 GCF_000298275.1 Orycteropus afer afer | reverse complement strand
TTGAACCACCAGCCTTCTGGTTAGCAGTCAAGTGCCGTAGGCACTACGCTACCAGAGCTCCTTGGCCTGCATAGTTTAACAGTAATAAATGCCTGGGCAAAATTTAGATCCTCAGAGGCCTTTTCCTGAGACCACCAAGAAGATAATCAGAACCAAAACCAGTTATAAAAGTGCCTGGAACAAAGCAGGTCTTCACCAAATATTTGTTGATCTGCTAATTGGCAGTGATATCACAGAGGAATCTCTGTTATTTATTATTTTCCCAAAGTCACACATCTGATAAATACCTGTTTTAATTAACAATCTAATACCTGTTTTGGCTTAACAGAATTCCATCTGGTTTTAAATATTCAGAGATTATCTAATCCATCCCTCTAATTTTATAAATGAGGGAAAAAGAAATTAACTGGTCAATAACCAGCTAGCTAGTCTTAAGCTAGGCTTAACTGTTTGTAGAACTCAAGTTTACCAATGAAAAATCAATGCACTCTCTTGTTTTAATGAAAATAAATTATATTTGTCCTCCTCCCCAAAAAGAAAGTGTTTGTGTTCTGGGAACACAAACAAACAAAAAAGGCTGATTAAATTTGTTTCTGTGTCTCAGTTCAGTTAGGTCCTGGTTGGCCTATAGAAGTGTCACAGATGAAGCATATATTAAAGCAAAAAACCCATGCCCCTCATATAACTTCAGTAATCCTCTCCTAGAAGACGATGTCCAACAATAGCGTGACACCTTCTTGGGGCTGCTGCCAGGAACTCCTCTGGGCCTGGGAGC
>NW_006921700.1:1965039-1979858 GCF_000298275.1 Orycteropus afer afer | reverse complement strand
CTGGTAGCTTTATGTTCAATTAGGCCAAAAGTGACTTATAAAGTTGGCAGCTGCCTTGTTTGGGGTTCTGACGTGGAAACAGATCTTGTAGATGCAGGAGAATCTTTAAAAGAACCATAGATTCAGACCAGGAGTCTCTCATTGTTGCAGAGATGCCATGGCAACATCTTGGTGAAGCTGTGAGTGGGCGGCTGGGCTTGTGCCAACATCCAAGTTCACTCTGTGTTCATGCATTTCACATGGATCACCCTCCCTTGTAAATGCTCCTGCAACTATATATACTTAGTCACATGTCCTTCTATCAGCAGCCTCTAATTGGTACTTCAAGCTAACAGCAAGGAGTGAAATGGAATACATTTATCAGTGAGGGGCCCAGAAAACAGCCCACAAGCTTATGCTATATGAATGAGGCTAAGAACAAAAAGCCGCTTCTTAGCTTAGAGGGCTCCGTAGATATGCCATTAGTGTAGAGACATCCAGAACAGTAATAGCTGTAACAAGGCAGAACTCTGAGAGGTCTGGGAGTCTTTCTGCAAGTAGAACACAATTTAACCATCTTTTTCAATTTAGTCATTTAGCTTCCAAGATAGGAAGTCAAAGTAACTAAAATGTTCACAGTCTCGTTGCCTCAGCATGCACCAGCAACCATGTTTGGGGATTTATGAAATCTCCTTTACTTGCTGAGATGATACAGCTGAAGACCACGGAGGGTTGGAGATGCGTTGCGGGAATGCAGGAACGACAGCTAAGAGGAATGAAATGAACATTTAGTGATACATTTCTCTGCGCCAGAAATTCTGATGACTGCTTTACATATGTGCTCATTTTGTTCCTCACAGTAATCCCTTGATTGCTGGAGAAACAACTTCAATTTCCTCCATTCATTTATTATTCAACAAATGCTTACTGGGTGCTTCCTATACTCTAGGCACAGGAGTAGTTCCTGCAATACAATGTTGACCCAAAGAGACACGGGCCTTGATCTCAGGGAGTTTCTGTGCTAGAGGAGATGTTTCAGTCAGGGGTGTCCAGAGAAACAGAAGCAGTATTTCACTGTGTGTGTGTGTGTGTGTGAAATATATGTATGTATGCGTGTGTGCGTGCACACACACGTGCACATGCACACACTCCCACACACTCTCCCTGGATGGTGCAAATGGTTATGCACTTACTCAACCACTAACTGAAAAGTTGGTAGTTCAAGACCTCGGAAGAAAGGACTGACAGACAATCTGCTTCCAGAGTTCACAGGCATTGACAATCCCGTGGAGTGCCGCTCTGCTCTGACACACTGGTCACCTTGCATTGGAACCAATTTGATGGCAACTGGTTTTGTTCTGTTGTTTTTTAATCTGGTAATTTCTACTTCTCCATTCAGTTGGGTTTGGTTATTGTTGTCGTTAGGTGCCTTTTGTACCACCCATATGTATATGTACCACCCATACATATATGTTTCGTTCTGCTGTGCATGGGGTCGCTATGAGTCGGAAACAACTCAATGGCACTTAACAACAACAACAACAACAACAATACATATATACATATGTGATTGATTATATATATATGTGTGTGTGTGTTCGTGTGTGTAAAACCAAACCTAACTCACTGCCTTCGAGTTGATTATGACTCACAGTGACCCTCACTGGGTTTCTGAGGCAGTAAATCTTACAGAAGTAGATTGCCTCATCATCCTTCCACAGAGTGGCTGTGAATTTGAACCACCAACCTTCTGGTTAGCAGTCAAATGCCTCAGGCAGTGAGCCACCAGAGCTCCATACACACACACACACACACGTGTGCATGCATGTGCACGTCTATATATAAAGAGATATAGAAAGAGAGACTTATTTTAAGGAATTGGCTCACACAATTATGAGGGGCTGGCAAGTCCCAAAATCCATACGTCATGTGACAGGCTGAAAAATGGAATCTTATATCTCAGAATCCATAGGTCAGGTAATGAGAAGACTGACAAGTGACAGAGTCCTGGCAAAATGCCTATTTATAGTCTGGAGGCAAAATACACCCTGGGGAAAACTGCCTGTTTGCTCTGAAGGTCTACAACTGCCTGGATGAAGCCTGCCTACACTGTATGATAGTATTCTGCTTTCCTTAAGGGCAACTGATTTAATCGCAAGCAACAGCTCCCTGACAGCATCTAGACTAGTGTTTGATCAAACAACTGGGGCACCATAGGGTAGCCAAGTTGACACATAAAATTCACCATCACAGGGAGTATCTGCACTAATTGCATACCCACGCAAAGGTAATAAATGATGGAAAAGACAGGTATTGTGAGAAAATTTAGTGGTGGATCAGAGAAGGCTTCCTTAAGAAGTACAACTGAGCTGAGATCCCAAGACTGAGTAGGAAATAACTAAATGAAGTGAGACAAAAGTATATTCCAGGTAGATGGAAGAAAAAACACATGCAAAGGCTCTGTGGAAGAAAGAAGTGTGACTGCTATGAGAGAATAAGTGATAGCCATTGTATTACTTGGGGTTCTTGATTGAAAACAGCAGAGATCAACTCTGGTCAATTTCTGCAGAAAAAGATTTTATTAAAAGATGGAGTAGCTTTCAGACTATCCTGGAGTACTAGAGAAATAAGTGCAGTAACAATGTCCAAAATAATCCCAAGGAGTGAGTGCCACGAATGACCTGTTAGTCTGTAGTATTGCGGTGGCTTGCAGGTTGCTGTGATACTGGAAGCTATGTCGTTGTTGAATGTCATGGAGTCAGTTCCCACTCATAGTGACCCTTTGTCCAACAGAATGAGACACTGCCCAGTCCTGCACTATCCTCATGTTGTAGCCACTGTGTTGACCCATCTAATTGAGGAAATTCCTCTTTTTCACTGACCTTCTACTTTACCAAGCATGGTATCCTCCAAGGGACTGGTCCCTCCTAATAACACGTCCAAAGTGCGTGGGATGAAGTCTTGCTGTCCTTACTTCTCAGGAGCACTCTGGCTGTACCTCTGGCAGTCTGTGGTATATTCATTACTCTTCGTCAACACCATAATTTAAAGGCATCAGCTCTTCAGTTGTCCTTATCGACTGTCCAGCTTTCACATGCATATAAGGTAATTGAAAATACCATGGCTTCAGGCAGGCACATCTTTTCCTTAAAGTGACATCTCTGCTTTTGAACACTTTAAAGAAGTCTTTTGCAGTCGATTTTCCCAGTGCTATCTGTCGTTTTATTTCTTGGCTGCTGCTTCCATGGGTGTTGATTGTGATTCAAGTAAAATGAAATCCTTAACAACTTCAATCTTTTGTCTGTTTGTTATGATGTTGCTAATTGGTCCAGTTGTGAGGATTTTTCTTTTCTTTATGTTGAGATGTAATTCATATTGAAGGCTGTACTCGTCGATCTCCAACAGTAAATGCTTCAAGACCTCTTCACTGTCAGCAAGCAAGATTGTATCATTTGCACATCACAGGTTGTTAAAGAGTCTTCCTCCAATCCTGATGCTGTGTTCTTCTTCATATAGTCTGGCTTCTTGGATTATTTGCTCAGCATACAGATTGAATAAGCATGGGGAAAGGGTACAGCTCTGACGTACACCCTTTCTGATTTTAAACCATGCAGTACCCCTTTGTTTTGTTCAAATGACTGACTGACTGTTCAAATGACTGTTCTTTATGAGCACAATTAAGTGTTCTGGAATGCCTATTCTTTGAAATGTAATCCACATTTAGTTATGATCCACATAGTTGGATGCCTTTGCACAGTCAATAAAACACAAGTAAACATCTTTCTGTTTTCAGCCAAGATCAACAATGATATCCCTTGTTCCATATCCTCTTCCTGAATCCAGCTTGAATTTTTGGCAGTTCCTGCTGTTGTACTGCTTCAATCATTTTTTAATTATCTTCTGCAAAACCTGGAAACTATGTCCCTGGTAATTCAAATACCAATAGGGAGCTCGCTCATGGTGGACAGGTTTCAGTAGAGCTTCCAAAATAAGACAGACTATGAAGAAAGGTACTCTGCTCTGCTTCTAAAAATTAGCCATTGAAAACCCTATAGATCCTGTGGTAGTTAAGTTGTGTATCAACTTGGCTAGGCCTTGTCTTGAGTGGCTGGGAAGCTGGGTACAGTTATTCCCCATGATGAGACTAGTAATCAACTCCATGGCAGAAACTACTGTGAGCAGCCGAGTAGCTGCCTTAGGGATGTGGTCTACTTCCAGTTCATAAGTCAGCTTTGAGAAAGTTCTCTGAGCTTTTGACACACTTGGACCCTGCATTGGCCGAGTCTTCATCTCAATGGCCTGCCATATGGTTTGCCGATTTTGGGACTACTAATGGCCTTGAATTAGTGGCCTGCTGTGTTGCTTGATAATTTTGGGACTGTGCCATTTTATTTGTCAACCTTGGGTTTGTCAGCCTCAGTAGCCAGGAGCTGCCTGAGCTAAGAGATGCCTCCAGCTTCAGTGGTCCAGGAGCAAGAGGCAGAGCTGAAGCCCAAGGTCAAGGGGCTTTCACCCAGCCCCTAGAGCTGGCACTTTGAATTCAGACTTCTAGCCTTCTTAAACTGAAAGAGAATAAATCTCTGTTTGGTAAAGCCATCTCCACACATGGTATTTTCCGTTAGAGCAGCACTAGAGAACCAAGACAGATCCCAGCAGAATATTGTCTCATATAGTGCTGTAAAATGGACCCTTTCCCACCTGAAAAGACCTGGTAATCTGCTCCTGTAAAGATGTATAGGCTGTGAAACACTAGGGGGCAATTCTACTCTGTCCTACAGGGTCACTATGAGTTGAAATTGACTCGACAGAACACCACTACAAAAATAACAGGTTGGAAGGCACTCAAATTGCACAGCGACCATAACAATGGACCTGAGCAAAGTGACAATCACGAAGGTGGTACAGGACCAGGCAGCAGTTCTGTTCTATTGTATCTGGGGTCACCATTAGTTAGAGCTGACTTGACAGCAACTAACAACAACAACAGTGCCGTGAAGACACCGCTGATAGAGTGGGACCATCCATACTATCCAAGGGACCATCAATCCTGGGCACTGGACAGTGTTGCTTCCACTGCCATCCCTGGAAACTGGATACAGCTGTCCTTATTGCCACCACCCTCAAGAAAATGGATCCCTGGTTCTTTATCCTTAGCTCCTGAGTCATTATGCGCTATGGGTGTGTCTGATTGGAAGAGCCTGGTTTACATGTCTGTACCCTAGCCACAAGGCAGGTGTGGAAAGCAAAGTAGACAAAGAGATGCACAGCTTGAAGTTCTGCCTATTAAAAGTAATTTCCTTCTGCATTGACCCTGGTCATTTCACTTGCATCTACATAACATACAAAGCCTTCTGAAAACTCAAACTCTGGGAAACTCCCCATTAATTGAGAGAGACATGATACTGTGTGACAGGTGTTGACCCAATGGGAATGTGAACCTCCTCATAAAATATACTTGTGCCTTGAAGACCTGTTCTTACATATTCTTCTGTGTATGACTTATCTGTTGCTGCATAACAAATTACCCCAAAACTGAGCGGCTTAAAACATCAAACACTTATTATCTCACATGGCTTTGAGGGTCAGGAATTTGGGAGTGGGTTAACTGGGTGGTTCTGGCTCAGGGTCTCTCATAAGCCTTAATGAAGGGGTTATTTGGGGCTTTGATTATCGGATTGCAGGAACAGCACTTCCAAGAAAAAATGGATCTTCCAAGAGATCTACTTCCAAGAAGGTTCACTCACTAAGCTGTTGGGATGCTCATGTCAAATCCACTTCAAGATTCCTATATCCCCAAGGCATGGGATCCTTTCTCTGGATCTTTGCTGCTCAAAGTATATGAAGAACCAGGAGCACTGGTCTATCCAGTTAGTAATGCAGAATCTTGGACTCTATTGAGACCTACTGAATCAGAATTTTAACAAGACCCTCATGCTACTCATATGCACATTAAACTTTGAGAAGCACTACTGTACATTAAAATGTGAAAATTAAAGTTGGAGAAGTACAGTTATATGTGGGATTTTCTTGCACATCAGTATCTTTCACTTAGACCACCGCTGAGCCCAGGTGTCAACCAGCTAACTGAAAATAGAACTAGAATCACTTCTAGCTGCTCAACTTAGCATTTGAATTCAGAGCTCCTGGTATACACCAAAACTGAAAAACCAAAGCTGCTGCCATCGAGTTGATTCTGACGCATAGTGACATCCATTGGGTTTCCAAGGCTGTAAATCTTTACGGAAGTAGATTGCCCTCTCCTTCTTCCATGAAGTGGCTGATGGGTTTGAACTACCAATCTTCTCCTTAGCAGTCAAATGCCTTAGGCACTATGCCACCAGAGCTCCTCTGGTACATGCTGTTGTTGTTGTTGTTATGTGCCATCGAGTCGAGTACAGCAGACACCTGTAAATTCAGCCTGATCTAAAATTATGTCTCTTCCTCTTTGGTCTGGATTCATATTCTGCAAGTTTTGAAAAGAAAAATTAATAGTATCTTGCATATTGGTAAGGTGCTCTGGTGGCACAGTGCCTAAGGCATTTGACTGCTAACCAGAAGGTTGAGGTTCAAACCCTCCAGCCGCTCCATGGAAGGAAGACGAGGCAATCTACTTCCATAAAGATTTACCACCTTGGAAACCCAATGCGGCCGCTATGATTCAGAATTGACTTGATGGCAGTGTGTGCATATCTTTTGGTGTATACATTTCCTCCTGGGTTTGTCTTTACAAATTTTATATCCCAGTCCATACTGATGCTGTAATCTAGTTATAAGCCTAGAAAGGACGAGGGATGGCAGGGCCAAATTGTAAGAACAGGCCTCACTTGGTGTCTTAGAGTTCTCTAGAAAAATAGAACCAGTGACAGCAGTGGAAGGCTGAATGGACAGGGTAGCTAGCTGAGGATTCTGGGAGATGGAGTTTTCCTTCCCTAATTCCATCCCTTGCTTCCTCCTCATTCCCCTAAGGTAGCCAGCCCTGAGAGACGCTCTCCTGCTGGGAATAACTTGTACAAGGTGCTGTGAGTGCCAGTTAGGGGTGGGGATGGGAAATCTATCCCGTGGCTTACCCCCCAGAGAATGTTCAGATAATCTGAGACAACCAGAACTTTCGACTTTCTATAGCAATTACCAAGGAGCTCTGGTGGCATAGTGCCTAAGGCACTTGACTGCTAACCAGAAGGCTGGCAATTCAAACCCACCAGCCACTCCTCGGAAGGAAGGTTAGGCAATCTACTTCCGTAGTGATACCACCTCGGAAACCCAAGGAGGGGTCACTATGAGTTGGGTCCAACTCAATGGCACATAACAACAACATAGCAGTTACCAAAGAATTAAATGCTTTTTGTCGGGGGCTTGTAAGATTTTTTATCTATAGAAACAGTCATCTCACTGTGAGTCAGTGAAGGTCTAGATTGGGGTGTTGGCCAGAGTTAGAGAAAGAAAGGAGATCAGAAACATTGCAGAGATACCAACCATTTAATGACACTGCAATAGCTGAGGACAGTGAAAAAGGAAAAACGTCATTTTCTGCACAGTGAACATTCTCAGGGAAGGCACATTCTAAGATTGATTCTCCACAGAGAGAGTATTTGATATTTCAACTTAGCAGTCATACAGTCAAGAGCAGTCAATAACAAGTGTTAGCAACTTTGCCACTCAATGTGAAGAAAGGGAATTCAGGCCTCAGTTCAGTGAGTGCGTTTGCACCTGGCCTTTGCCTATTCTAAGTGGGTAAGGCTGCTAACTAGAAGGTCAGTGTTTCAAACTCACCAGCTCATCTGCAGAAGGAAGACGAGGCAATCTATTTCCGTCAAGATTTCCAGCCTTGGATATCCAGTGTGTGAGGCATTCACTATGAGTTGGTTTCAACTCGATGGCAGTGGTTCTGGTTTTTGGTGTTGTGCCTATTAGCCTGTGGAGCATTCGAGGTCCAGGCCCCTTCCCTGGGCTGACTTCCTGGCACTCACCTCTGAGTTGGCACAGTGTTCATGTTGCCTATCATTGCTGGAAAGAATTCCCAAAGGGCCGCAGGCCTGAGCCAAAGACTCAAGATACGCTCCCTCCCAGCTTAAATTCTCTCCTCCACAACCCACAGTGGATTAGTTCACATCTTTCCAACCAGTTGTTGTGGCGTCAACTCTGACTCATAGCAACCGCATGTATGTCAAAGTAGAACTCTGCTCCACAGGGATCTCAAAGCCTGATTCTGCAGGAGCAGGTCACCAGGTTTTCTTCTGAGGTGCCTCAGGGTAGACTCGAACCTCCAACCTTCCGGTTAGTAGCCAAGTGTGCTAACCATTTGCACCACCCAGGAGCTCCCTGGTCCACATCAATGCAGGTTAATTCCAGCCAGGTGCCCTGCATAAGAGGCTCAAGAGGGAAGGTAACAAAGCCAAGTGTGACGAGCATTTCATCTTAAAGGACCATTTTCAAGGCCTGTGCTACAAGAAGAAAAGAAATTTCAAAAGACCAAACAATTAGCTCCACATCACAGGTATTGACTAAGCAAACCCACAGCCAGCTTTGTGAGCTGTGCTGCAAAGCTGAGACATGGCAACAAGCACTGAGGAGCCACTTTCAAAGGAGATTCTTAGACACAAAGTCATAACTAATTCATGCTTCCTAAACATGCACAGGCATTCAAGTCTCTTAAACACAGCATGAGACATCACTTCAATTATCAGCAAAGAGGTGTCATTTGCAGCCTAAATTCTGCAAGCTGCTGGTGGTGGGAGAGCTCCTGCAAGGAGGCAGCTAGGTGTCCAGCCCAACGCCATCTCCACCTTTTGCAATACAGGATATGCTGACCTCTTCAGCTACAGGAAAGACATTTTAGACATTTCTGTGCTTTTCTTAATTTGTAGTAATAAACCACAAAGCTTTAGTATCTGAGCTTTACTTGATTTGTAAGGAAAAAAAAAAAAAAAGTTGCTGTCAAGTTGTCTGACTTATGGCAGCTCCACGTGTGTCAGAGGAGAACCGTGCTCCGCAGGGTTTTGAACGGCTGATTTTTCAGAAGTAGATCACCAGAATTTTCTTCCAAGGTGTCTGTGAGTGGACTTGAACCTCCAACCTTTGAGTCAGTAGCCAACCACGTTAACCATTTATATCACCAAGGTGCAGATGTGCCTCTTATTTCACAAAACACCACAGAACTCCAGCACAAGTGACAGTGAAATAGGTCTTTATTGATAAAGCTTTTATAAGCCATTGTTGACACAGCGTACCTCAAATACTTTAGGGAGTGGCCTGGGTATAACCCTTTATCCTGACATGTATCAACAGGAATCCTATGGCGAGAAGGCCCTTTTAGAGACCATTGAGCTCAGTGACTCTCAACCAAGAGTGATATCCATGCACCATGAGCATTTGGAAATGTGTGGTTGCCATATTGACTGGGGCTGGTGGGTCTGAACTGCCAGCCTTTTGATAGGGGATGGAGGGCCATAACTGCAAATTACAACTTGGAGATTTAGGGGTATGAAACATACTGCCATAGGTGAAGGAGCTCTGGTGGTGTAGTGCCTAAGGCATTTGACTGCTAACCAGAGGGCTGCCGGTTCAAACCCACCAGTCACTCCTTAGAAGGAAGGATGGGCAATCTACTTCCGTAGTGATACCGCCTTGAAAACCCAAGGAGAGGTCGCCATGAGTTGGATTCAACTGGACAGCAGTGAGTTATGCACATAAGGTGCCTACCAAGGAAAATGCACAGCTTGCTAATAATGCAAATAAGATACATGGCATCATTATGGAAGTGGGGATATGCAAATAAGGTAAATGGAAGCCTAATGAGGGGGTTAGGAGCTCTGGTAGCATAGTGCCTAAGGCACTTGACTGCTAACCAGAAGGTTGGCAGTTCAAACCCACCAGCCACTCCTCAGAAGGAAGGTTGGGCAATCTACTTCCGTAGTGATACTGCCTGAAGGAAGGTTGGGCAATCTACTTCCGTAGTGATACTGCCTTGGAAACCCAAGGAGGGGTTGCTATGAGTCAGGTCTGACTCGATAGCACATAACAACAACAACAACAAATGAGGGGGTTGGTCAGTTTTGCCATCCTGATAAGCTTGAAATGAGCCATCCCACAGGCAAGAAGAGGGGAACCTTACTACCATCAAGAAAGAAGAGCCAGGAGTGGAGTGTGTCCTTTGGAACTGGGGTACTGTACTGAGAACCTCCTTCTCACAGGAGACAGAGAGAAAGAGCTGTAACACCAGAGAGTGTGTGCAATGCCAAGAAGCAGCAACGGAGACAGTGGTAGCAAAGCCAGGAGACTAGGGCAATGAGGCACACAGCTTCCCGGCTCATGGAGCAAGGTGGCTACAGTGGTGTACCAACCCACAGGGCAAGAGAGCCTTTGGGCAAGAGGCTTCCTGGCAGAGGGGGTTGCCTCTAGACACTTATTGGCAGGGCTAACGAGCTTTCCACCCTTGAGGACACAGGGTAGGGGCCATACCAAGAGACTCAGGGGCTTAGGAGCTGAGGGAGAGGATTACCTGCAGGCATGGTGGTAAAGATGTCCTGACTGAACAACTGTATCCTGAGTTGTTCCTGATTCTGAATTGTAACCTGTTACTTCCTTAATAAACCCCATAATCATGAGTATTGTCTGTAAGTTCTGTGTGGCCATTGCAACGAATTATCCAACCCAGCAGAGAAGTAGATAGTGCCATAGTAGGGACAACTGGTGTCAGAATTGGTGAAAAGGCTGGAAAGAGAAGGTATGTCTGAGCTCCACCTCATAGGAATCAGCCTGGGCTGATGTTGATGATGATTCTCTTTCCCTACTGTGAAGTTAGGGGAGGTCAGATGCCTCCCCCACCATATCATTTTTACACACCTCATAAGGTCTACCATGAAGAGGGACGTCTTAGTGAACATGGCTAGTGGTGGAGAACTGTCCTCTTATCACCAAGATAAGAGGAGGAGATGCTGTGACTTCAGGTCATCTGGGCTAGGTATCCTGTACTCAGCAGACCCTGCACCCCAGAGACAAGACCTCCTGCCCTGGGGGTGGGGGAGGTAGAATTGGGTAAGCTCCACCCAGACGGTTAATACGTAAAGCAGCTGGTTTGCTCACCGACAACAGACAATAGGCATTTGACTTTTTACATGCATTTTCATCAAAACATATCCAGACAAAAACAAAGAAATGATCCACTGATGTAAGGTGGTGTCTGTTTTTCAGGTGAACCAAAGAACCTGCAGTGTTCTGTAGATCACTCCAACTCAAAATGTTTGGCCTACTCTGTGCCACCTGTCCTTTGTGTCTCCGTGGCCCCGCTCAGTTCTATTCCCTCTTTGTAATAATTCATTCACATTTCAGTGCCCCTGCTATTAGATCATAAACTCCTTGATTGCAGGGATTCTGTTTTATTTGCTGTAGGCCATCCCAATGCCTTGCCAGGTTCAGCACATGGTAGAATTTTCATATATACATCTTGCATAAGAAAACTGCGTAAAGTTGCATACAAATATTGGGTCTTTTTCCTTCTGCTGATATGCTGGAGCACACAGGACCATCCCATTCTCCTTTCATTCTTTAAAGTCATTGACTAGGTTTGGAATCAGAGAGCTGGAGTTTGAATCTCACCTATACCACTGACTGTGTGACCTTCAGGAAGTTTCTTAATCTCTTTGAGCTTCAGGGTCCATGTCTGTATGATGAGCATAATAATAATGCTTAGCTCATAGAGTCCTTGTGAGGATTCAATATGGGACAGTCCACATGTCATTACTTAGCATAGTGTCTGACATGTCATAAGCCCTCAGTAAATGTTATCTGTCATTATTATCAACATAGCCATTACCCTCCTGAGTTAATCCCACTCTCTTGCAAATGAATTGGCTTCCTAGAATATAGACTAAAGATATGAATTATAGTTTCTAATTAAAATGGGAAATCTATAAGGGTCAGCACTCTGGGGCTTGACATTCAGAATCTGTTCATTCCAAACAGAATGTCTCAGTCTGAAAGGCCACTCAGGGCAAAAGACCATATGGTGGCTTGGCTGGTGGCATCCGGCAGAATGCTGGAAGAATTATTCTTTGGCTCAACAGTTTTGAACGTAAATGATTTGGAAAAGAAAATGAGACACATGTTATTTACACCCAGAGGTGTCTCAAGCATTAAGTACAACTCAGAAATGACAAGAAGTTGAAAGCTATTTGTCTCCAAGATGGAAAATATAATATGATTTGATGGAGAATGTTGAGAATGCCAATCCATGTTAATTGGCCTGGACTTCTGGGCCCTTGGCTTGATGGAAATAATTTTCAGGCAGGCTAGGATTTTAATTAAAATGGAAAAAGACTTACTGCACTCTCTTGAATGATCATAATCAACAAGGCACTCAGAAGCTTGGAAGAAGTTGCTGAAATTTTGCAGGGGATTGGAATAACTTAACATGGAAATTTTTATGGTTGTAGGAGTCCCTAGAAATAATTTTGTCTAAAATTATTATTTTACAAGAAACTGAAGTCCAAGGAGGTGATGTGACTGGCCCACATCCTACACAATAAGTTAGTGACGTAATTCAGCTCTGCCAACCTCCGTCCAATACTCCCTCGCCCTCACACCATGCAGCCTTCATTTTAAGGAACCTTGTATGAATCAGTGTTGGCTCCTTCCATCTTCCTGTTCTTTCTTTCTTTTTTTTTTCTTCCTTCTATTGCTAGTCTTAAAAGAGGAGATATTTTAGATGCAGAGAATTTTTGTCATGCTTGTTATATTTCCTGAGATTTTTTTATGTTTTGATGATTTGTATACAATGAAATGTTCTTCCATTGTGGGAAACAATGTCATTATTTTTTCTCCCAGATTCTCTTTTATGCAACATTCTCAATACACATTAACCTACAAAGGTAGATGTTTTCATCAATTAAGATGACCAGTTTTCCTGGGGGCCCAATCCCCCTCTGAGAGGACACTCAGGTGGGAAGGAATGCTGTCAGACTCATTCTGCCCCTTTGTGACTCTGGGTAGTTCACTTCACCACTGTGGACCACAGTTTCCCTCTCTGCAAATAAAGGGTTGGATGGACAAAATGCTAAGGCCCATAGCTATTCTCTTACCTTCTTTAGAGGAGAGCTAGAACTCCTTGTGCAAACTTACTGCATTGGTTGGTGTCAAAAAATCATGTGGCCCAATAAACTGTGAAATTAATGTTTCTGCTCAATAATAAGTTATACTAGACATAAAGCCATCTTTTCCTTAAAGTCCAATTACATTAATGGTGCAGATTCCCTACCCCCCCTTAAGTATGTAGAAATTGAACTGGAAAGAATTTATATGGACTCAGTGAAGGAAAAATTCACTCATAAAGATAGATAGGATTAGGAATAACTTGAAACAAATATAATGGAAACAAGTCAGTTACCTGACTATTTCTTGCCATGAAGAAAAGAAAACATAAATAACATGTATTTGTTGGAGATAGGAGACAGTGCAACATCAAGAAGCTTTATTGGGAAAAATGTACTAGGTCTGTTTTGGTTCTCTAGTGCTGCTATAACCAATACCATAGGTGGGTAGTTTGAACAAACAGAGATTTATTCTCTTACCTTTTAGGAGGCTAGAAGTCCGCGTTCAAGGTGCCAGTTCCAGGGATTGGGTGAAGGCACCTTGACCTTGGGCTTCAACTCTGCCTCTTGCTCCCAGCCCACAGAAGCTGGAGGCTTCTCTTAACTCAGGCAGCTGCTGGGTGCTGAGGCTGACAAACCCAAGGTCAACAAGTAAAATGGCACAGTTCCAAGATTATCAAACAACATGATGGGCCACCAGTTCAAGTCCAGAAACAGTACCAAGATTGGCAGACAACATGGCAGGCCACTGAGATGAAGACTCAGCCAAATGCAGGATCCAGATGTGCCAAAAAAGCTCAAGACCTTGCTCAACACATCTTCATATATACTGGAAGCAGACCACATTCCCAAGGCAGCTGCTCAGCTGCTCCAGTAGATTCCACCATGGAGTTGATTACCAGTCTCATCACGGGGAATAACTATGTCCAGTTACCAGCCACTCAAAACCAGGCCCAGTCAAGTTGACACACAACCTTAACTACCACAAGGTCATTTTGCATGACTAACTGTAAGCTCGGTCTTCATTTATTATAATATAATTAATAACAATGACAATGGTTTCAATTCCTCCATGTGGTCCACATGTTTTTCAAATATCAAGCTCAACTATTGTGACTTTTGTCATCAAGTAGGGTCTACCTCTGCCCCTCTGAACATGATGGCCTCACTGTGACTTTCACCCTAATCATAAGGTGGGAGTGCAAACTGCGTATGGTAATGAGAGGGATTCTTAATACAAAAAGTCAAGTCCAGAAAAGAATACAGATGGCCTTCTTTCTCTCCCTAAGGCTTCCCAATCAGCAGGGTGGGCATAGTTGAAGACACTTAGTGATGTCAGACCCATGGCCCACTGAGGACTTCAGTCCTCTCCAAACCCTGCTATCTCTACCCACCAAGGCCCTCAGGGAACATCAGGGATGATCTAGTACAGATCTAACTCTAAGAAACTCTAACTCACTGCTGTCAGGTTGGATTTGTGTCATAGCGACCCCTCCTTGGGTTTCCAAGGTAGTATCACTATGGAAGTAGATTGCCCAATCTTCCTTCCGAGGAGCAGCTGGTGGGTTTTAACTACCAGCCTTCTGGTTAGCAGTCAAATGCCTTAGGCACTACGCCGCCAGAGCTCCTAAACTCTAAGACTGGAAAACACAATTTAAATAGCATCATCTTTGTGAAAGAAAACTTTGGGTATTGAGGGAATGAATTTAGATAAAGCCACAGTAGAGTTTTAAATTGAAATCTGTGGTTTGATCT
>NW_006921700.1:1962060-1964109 GCF_000298275.1 Orycteropus afer afer | reverse complement strand
TAGGATACTGCCTCAGAAACCCAAGGAGGGGTCGCTATGAGTCAGGTCTGACTCCACGGCACATAACAACAACAACAAGGAGTCAAAAGACTTGAAAGAAGAGACTCGGACAGATGCTTGTACAGCAATGTTCCCTGCAGCACTATTTACAGTAGCCCAAGGTAGAAACAACCTAAAGGCCCATCAACAGATGAATGGATAAACAAAATGTAGTACATACATACAATGGAATACTAAGCCAGTAAGAGAAATGAAGTCTTGATACAGTATGGATGGAGCTGGAAAACATTATGCTGAGTGAAATAAGTCAATCACAAAAGAACAAATATATGACCTCATGTATATAAAAAGACAAGAACAGGCAAATGTATATGACCAAAGTTTATTAGTGATTACCAGGGACAGGAGAGAGGGGGAAAGGGAGGATTATTGCTTATGGAGTATTGAGGTTTGGATTACAGTGATGGAAAACTCACATTTATTAAGGGTAGGGTTGGACAGCTGATTAATGTAATTGCTGTCAATAAGTCACACACCTGTAAAAAGTTGAATTGGCAAAATTTGTGTGATACATATATTTATAACAATGACAAAAAAGGGAAAAAGAGTAGCTGCTGAGGCTGCTTTTGTTTTTGTAAAACAAAACACCGTATGGGATTTGATTCCTTGGTTTAGAGGTTTAGGCTTATGGTTTCTTGGGACATCCCAGTTAATTGACCTAATACCATGTTTAGTGCTTTTGTTCTACTTGTTAGTTCATTGCACAGTGCTTGGGTTCTTAAAAGCTTGTAGGCGGCCATCCAAAGTTTGGCAACTGGTCTCTATTTGCCTGCAGCAAAGGAGGAAGAAGTAGAGTCAGGAATAGAAGGAGGCAATGGAATGTATGATTAATTATCTCTTTGAACAACTGCCCCCTTTGCCTTCAGACCGGAGGAACTGGATAGTGCTCAGCTATTATTACTGAACATTTTGATCAAAGATTCTATGGCGGAATCCTGATAAAAAGGGGGGGGGGGAAATGTAGAACAAAATTTCTAATTATTATGGAATCTCATTTTTCTGGAGCCATGCAGGCTGGATGAACCCCTGAAACTATTGCTTGAGATGATCTTTAAACCTTGAAACAAAACTATTCCCTGACGTCTTCTTAAAACCAAAGAATAGTTTTGCTAAACTAGTAAACAATGTTTGCCTTGATCACTGTGCTCTTTTGAGATTTATTCGTATGGGATCAAATTGACAACAGTAACTTGAAAGATTAGATAGGAAACTTAGGGAGCAGTGAGTTTATGTAAATGGAGAGGTACAATTTGGAAAAAGAGGGTGAGAATGGTTGTACAACTTGAAGAATGTAATCAATGTCACTGAACTTTACATGTAGAATTGGTCTGTGTTCTGTTGTGTATATTCTCAACAACAATCACAAAAATAACAAAAATTATAAATAAAAGAGAATATATTAAAAAACATTGATTCAGCAAATGACTTCTGGAATTTACCCTAAAAGAACATACAACTGTTTAAACATGTATGACTAAGGATGTTCAGAGTTTATAAGAATGCAAAGTGGGAAAAAAAAAAAAAACTTTTAATTTCCTCCAGGGTTGGTTCAATTGGTTAATTTTTTTATCTCCAGCAGTGGAATACGGTTCATCCATTAAAAAGAATGAGTTAGCTCTAAATACACCAACAAAGAGAGCTGTCTAGGTTATAGTGTTAATTAAAAAAGGGCAATTGTAAAATAACTATAGTATGATATCATTTTTCTTTTTTTAATTGTGATTTGGGTGAAAATTTAAAGAGCAAATTCACTTTCCATACAGCAGTTCACATACACTTTATCTCATGACATTGACTAGAATTTACCCCAATGAAACATCTCCCCTCCCACTTCCTCCTCATAGTTACGTCTTCCCTGTGTCCATCCCTCCGTGCACTCCTGCCCCTTGAGTTGTCTCCCTGTGCATACACAGCCCTTCTTTCTCCCATGATTGTACTCTCCAAGGAGTGTACCTACCTCAGGTAAATGTTCAACTCATATGCCTGTCT
>NW_006921700.1:1958973-1961685 GCF_000298275.1 Orycteropus afer afer | reverse complement strand
AGTCGCTACTCGCCAAAGTAGGAGGTGGAACAATATTTTGTGTAGTATGTTATGCCAATTGAGCTTGATGTCCCCTGCAACTATGGTCCCAAGCTCACCGGTTCAACTTGGTCCCTCTGGGTAGCTGGCTGTGGCCAAGAAGTGACTACACCCTTGTCCCTTGTCAGCTCTACTATACACCTGGGAATTCTTACAGATCATAATATGATATCATTTTTGTTAAAAACAATAGCAACATCAACAATCAACCTCCATGTTAGTATATACATAGAAAAAAAATTGGAAGAATATTGAAAAACAAAACAAAGCAGTTACTGTCTATTCCAATTCAAACCTTGAATGGTAGTTGCTCTCACAGGGATGGAATTATGGGAGATTTTAGCTTTCTAGTTTCTATATTTCTGTAATTTTTAGCAAGAAATACATCAGAACTTTATATTTAGAAAACTAAAGGTTAAAGCAAAACATTTCTCCTCTTCACTCTTATCACAAAATAGCTTTTCTGGATTCCCATAGTGACTTAAACTGCTAGGGGTAAGTGATGGCTATGTGAGGTTTCATTATACTTTTCTTTGTACTTTGTGTTGTTTGAAAATATTCACATTCTCTTGCACACACACATACACAGTGAAAACTGTATGTGAAACACAGTGAAAACTTCACATACAGTGAAAACTGTAACAAATGGCAGAGACATTCCTAATCCTTGTATTAAAAGAAGTATTTGTAATATTTCTGAACACAAAAATAAACAGTTTGGTGGTTTCTCAAAAAGTTAAACACAGAAAGGTCATATGATCCAGCAATTGCACTCCAAGGTTGTAAAGATTGCATGGAGGCAGCATTCGACCTCCTCTAACTTTACGTGGAGAAGACTTACCATAAGCAGCATAAGCCCAAAGCAGATTCCTGAGAGGTGGAGCTCAGACATGCCTCCTCTCTCCAACTTTTTTTTTCACTTCTGACACCAAGCTGTCCCTCCCCTGGCACTCTCTACTTCTTTGCTGTTGTTGTTACGTGTCATTGAGTCGGACTGCTAGGTTCGATAATTAATTGCAATGGCCACACAGCACTCACAGACGATACTCACAATTATGGGGTTTATTAGGGAAGGACCGGGTTACAATTCAGGAACAGGAACAACTCAGGATACAGTTCTTCAGTAAGGACAGCTTCTCAGCTATGCCCACAGGCAGACCTCTCCCTGGCACTTGCCTTTGGCCTCAGGCCTTTGGCCCCTCAGGCCTCTTGGGCTGGGCCAGCCTCTGCCCTGCTCAAGCAAGTGTTAAAAGTTCTTTAGCTCTGAAATAACTGCCCAGAGGCACCCCACTCTGCCCGTAAGCCTCATCCCAAAGGTGCTCAGCTCTCTAGCTCTGTGGGTCAGCGAGCCTAGCTCTGCCCAGTGCCCAGGGGCACTCCACTCCATGGCAAGCTTCCTACCTGAAGGAGCTCAGCTTTCCTGCTTTGTGGGCCAGGACGCCCACTGCACATCTCTTGCCGGAGTCCTGATTTTGCTGCCTCTGCTGGTGCGGTTTCTCTGCCACTGCTTCTTGCCGTCTCTCACCATTTCTGGTCTTATAGCTCTCTGTCTCCTGAGTCTAGGAGGTTTCCAGCACAGGGACCCCCAGGCCCAAAGGACTTGCTCTGCTCTTGTGTTTTCTTTCTTGGTGGTAGAGATAAACTCCCTCTGCTTTGGAACTGGCTTTCTTTTAAGCTAGTGTGATGGCAAAACTGACCAATCCCCCATTAGGGCTCCATATACCTTACTTGCATGGTCCCACCCACACAAGGGTGCCATGCACCTTATCTGTATTATTAGCAAGCTACCCAATCCCTTTGATGAATGAAAAGAACCTTATTTCAATAGTGTCACCCAATCTTTTGTGGGAGTTACAAGACTATGGCTAGAAGGGCCATATTGAGGAATTTACTGCACCCCAGAGGTGTCTGCCCAATAGAATTGAAAGCTGGAATGTGAACAGACACCTGTAAACCAACGCTCACTGCAGCACCATTCACAACAGCTGAAAGATGGAAGCAGTCTAACTGTCCCCAACAGATGAATGGATAAACAAAATGCAGTACCTACATACAATGAAATATTACTTAGCCATAAAGAGAAATGAGTTCCTGACACATGCTACAACATGAATGAACTTTGAAAACATTATGCTGAGTGAAATAAATCAGTTTCAAAAGGACAAATATTGTATGATGCTACTTAAATGAAACATCTACAATAGGCAAATATACAGAGACCAAAGTTTATTAGTGGTCACCAGGGATGGGAGGAAAGGGAAAAGAAAGAGTCATTACTTAGAGGCACTGAGCTTCCCTTATGGGTGACAGAAAAATTTAGTGGACAGAAATAGATAGTGGTAATGGTTGTCAACATGCACATAATTTATGTCACTTTATTATAACCAAACCAAACTAAAGCCACTGCCATTTTGAGTTGATTCTGAGTCATAGTGACCCCGATTGGGTTTCCGAGGCAGTAAATCTTTTTGTTGTTGTTGTTGTTGCCATTGAGTCTATGCTGTAGGCATTGCTAAAAAAAGATATCCCCTTTCCAAGATTATAAAACAAGTCTACATTTTCTTCTACTAATTTCATGTTTTTATGCTTAAAGATTTGCTCCAGCTGGATTTTTTAAATACAAGGAGTGAAGTAGCATTTGTTTTATTATTTTTTTCAAGATAAGCAGTCATC
>NW_006921700.1:1950877-1956433 GCF_000298275.1 Orycteropus afer afer | reverse complement strand
CTCCATTGAGGGTAATATTGGCTGTTGGTTTTGCATAAATGCCTTTTATTATGTTGAGGAATGTCCCTTCTATTCCTATTTTGCTGAGAGTTTTCATCAGAAATGGGTGTTGGATTTTATCAAATGCCTTTTCTGCATCAATTGACCTAGTATATATTCTTACGTGTCAGTTTTTTCTTTGAGAATTTTTGGGACTATTCTTATGGGATAATTTTTCAATATGAATTTTAGGAACTGCCCGAGGCAGTAAATCATTATGGAAGCAGATTGCCCAGTCTTCCTTCCACAGAGTGGCTGGTGGGTTTGAACAACCAACCTTCTGGTTAAGTAGGCAAATGCCTTAGGCACTGCACCACCAGAGCATTATACATGTGAAAAATGTTGAAATGGCAAATGTTTTGCTGCATATATAAATTTACCACAATTAAAAAATAATAAAATAAAAAATAATTTTATTATTAAAAAATAATAAAGAAATTTGGAAGACAGTTACCTGGTCATCCAATTGGAAGACATCCATACATGTGTCTATTCCATAATAAAATAAAACACTAAAATAAAAAATAACAAGAGACATCAGAATATGAAAGTCCATCATTAATCTATGTCCTCATAACCACTGACAACAGTTATTGATGACATGCAGATGTAATAAAAAATACAGTTATATATAGATATTTAGTTCATTTTTGTTTGAAATTGGATCATGCCATATGAACTAAAATACTTTTTGGGATTAGTAGTTGCCTCAGGCTAGGGGAAGGGGTGATGGGAAGTGATTGCTAAAAGGTAAAGGGTTTCTAATATTAGATTGTGTTGATGGTTGCACAAATTGATGAATATACTAAAAAGCATTAAACTGTACACATTAGTTTAATTTTATGATATGTGAATTTTATCTCAATAAAGTTTTTTTTAAAAAAAATCTCTTGGGATTACTGTTCTGGTTGGCCACTTACTAAAAAGGGGCATCTAAGGATATTGAAGATACATCCCACAGATGTGGAATAACCAGTGAAGCATACTGGCCGCCTGCACTCATGTTTGTCTTGTGCTTGGTAAACAGTGTGAATCCAGACCCAGACGGACTAATGCTCCCTGGCCTAGGCCATCACACTGGCAGAGGCTGTAGGAGAAATCATGCAGATCCTAGAGTAGGCCAAACTAGAGCTATTCCATCATACATATTCCCAGCCAAGTGGGGCTGAGAGAGCCCCAAGTCAACAATATGGGGTTAGCAAGGCTTTTGGGAGCCAGGGAGGAACATTCAAGTTATGTACAGTGGTTCCAACAAAGCTCTCATGCATTGCAAACAGTTTGTCCCTTTGTTCCAGCTTCTGGCCCAGCTACCTCCCAGGTGTCACTCTCCAGTGTCTTGAATGGTCCTGCTAGGCTTGAGGGTCCTCTTCCATGCTCACTCAGGTTGTTGGCAGAATTCCATTCCTTGTGGTTGTAGTATTGAGATCAGTGTTTTCTTCCTGGCTGTCAACCAAGGTCACTCTCACCTCCTTCCTGGTCCTTGCTACATGGCTCCCTCTTCTCATAACATAGCAGCTTATGTTTTCAAAGCCAAGGAAATATGGTAGCATCAGACTTTGTCTAACTTCAGGGAGAGAGATGAGGATAAAGATCAACCCAAAGCTGATTCCTATGAGGTGGAGGTCAGACATACCTTCACCCTCCACCTTTTTTTTTTTTTAACCAGTTCTGACATCAGCCATCCTCCCCACTGCATTCTACTTCTTTGGTGAGTTTGATAATTCATTGCAATAATAATGGAAACAACAACAACAACAAAAATAACAACCCAAACTCACTGCCATTGAGTTGATTCTGACTCACAGAGAACACCATTGGGTTTCTGAGGCTGTAAATCTTTACAGAAGTACTTTGTCCCATCTTCCTTCCACAGAGCAGCTGGTGGGTTTGAACTGCTGATCTCCTGGTTAGCAGCCAAATGCCTTATCCACTGCACCAGCAGAGCTTCTCAATTTGTTGCAGTGGTCACCCAGAACTCACAACCATACTCACAATGATGGAGTTTATTAGAAAAGTAACAGTTTACAACTCAGGATCAGGATCAACTTGGAAGTAACAGAAACAACTCAGGAGACAGGATATAACTGGTCAATCAGGACAGCTTTCAATCAAGAGAGTTCCCAGCTTTTTCTTGGCTGTACCTGCAAGCAGGCCTCACTTTTGGCCTCTACTACTGGCTCTGTTTGGGCCTGACCTCTGCCCTGCTCAGGCAAGTGTTGGGGTCTTTAGCCCTGCCAGTAAGTACCCAGAAACATCCTACTCTGCCAGAAAGCCTCCTGCCTGAAGGCCCTCAGCTCTCTTGCTCCATGTGTCATTGAGCCCACTGCAGCCATCTGCTGTTCCTGTGCCACTGTCTTCTAGGGCTGCTGCTGTTTCATGCCACTGCTGTCTGGTTTCACCTCCATAGTTACAGGTCTCTCTGTCTCCTGGGTCTAAGAGGTTCTTAGTGCAGGAACTCTGGGTCCAAAGCATGCACTCCCCTCCAAGTTCTTCTTTTTGATGGTTGTGTAGTCCCCTCAACCTCTGTGGGATCAGCTCTTTTAAGCTTAACAGAAGGGCAAAACTGACCAATTCCCTCAGTAGGCCACAGCAACCTAGTTTGCATAGTACATGGCCAATCCCTGCAGGGGTTTTACACACTTTATTTGCATAGTAGACTATCCAATCCCTTTGGGAGATTATGGCCTTGCAAATCATTTTAGCAGAACTACAGATACAGGGCCAAAAGTCATACATAAAAAGAAACTCATTGCCCTGCAGCCAGCAAGAATGCATCTCTCTGATGCTTCACCTTCCCTTAAAAGCTCCTCCAGTTGGGTAATCTTCCTTTTATTTAATTAAAAGTCAACAGATTAATTACTTGATCATAGTGATATCTTTCATATCCACAGGTTCTGCCTCTACTCAAGAGGTGAAGATTTTAAAAGGCAAGGATCACTGAAGTCACCTTTGAATCTTCCAGTAGCTAAGGTTGGGGAGGACATTCCAGGCACAGAGAGCAGAATGGACAAAGGAATGAATGGTGGAGTGAAACAACATTGGGCCTCTGGAGTCCTCATGGGTTCCATAAGAGTGGAACCTAGAGCACAGGGAGATAATGGTGGTGCACAAGGCAAGAGGGTAGACAAAGAGCTTTATTTTATTCTGTAGGTGCAGTAGAGTCATTGAACAAGTTTAACAGGGTGCTACCTGCTGGCTCAGTGGTTAAGCACTCAGGTGCTAACTGAAAGGTTGGCAGTTTGAGCGTACCAGCTGCTCTGCAGGAGAAAGATGTGGCAGTCTGCTTCTGTAAAGATTTATAGCCTTTGAAACCCTATGGGGTAGGTCTATTCTGTCCTATAGGATTGGTATGAATTGCAATGGACTTGATGACAATGGGTTACCTGAAATGTGTGCTTTACATAGAACATTCTGGTAGCATTAGGGATAATGAACTGGAATGGAATGAACCTGAAGGATGGGGGCCATTGTACTTATCTAGGTTAAAGATGATGCAAACAGGATCTCAGTGCTTGTTAATTCCTGCCTCTGGCAGCCCTGCTCACAAGTCTCTGAGGCCCAACCACCCATGCCAATGCAGAACAAGGCTGCTGTTATATTAAAATGCACAGCTCCACTAAGGAATGGGGTCTGGTAGTCAAGAGTTTAGTATCTAGGGCATGTGGAGTGAACCTAGAGAGTTCAAACCTTCCTCTGGTTGGATCTCCTTTAGCATGCACCTCTGCCTTGATCTCCTGATATGTGTTCCAGGTGTCCAAAGGGGAGTTGTCTGAGCTATACACTGAGTTACCAGCTGCCTGGGCTAGACATGCCCACTATGGCATGAAGGCCCTTCCTCACCTTAGCTTCTGGGAATGAGTCTGTTCCTCACAGAGGGATTCCCTAGAATTGCTACGTCTGCCATCCACCCAACTCTAAGCTCTCAGCACTGTTGAGAGACTAGCCAATGCATGCTCTCTCCCCACTTCCTGGGACCAGGAAATCAGTGACAATGGACCAGCAATCTTCCCCTCTGGTCATGGTGCAGTCTCGCAAGGCTTTTCTATACAAAACCCTAGACAGCTACACTTAAGGATGAGCATGGGGCGTCAAGAAGAAAGCCATATATAGCTAGAGACTCTTGCTCCTCAAGTATCAATACTATCTAGGATGGAGCCCACATCACCACCACCTTTAGTATGGATAGCTGGCATGTCTCTGGGGCCTCATCTGGCCTCAGACCCACCTACTCCTGGCTTCTTGCCTCTCTTCAGCCAGTCCATCTGAGCCACACAATTCCAATACATGAGTATGGAAGCAGTTTGTTCTCCTGGGAACTTTGGAATCTTTGGAGACACAAACAAGCAAGCCTCCATCAGCCAGCATATATGGAAGGCCTGCTCTTCTCACAGTACTGTGTGTGGCACTCTGCACCAACATAGACTTGGTTCCCCAGCCATACTCGCTAGTTGGAGAAATGTGACATGGTGCCGTGAAATGAACTGAAAACTCCAGGCGTCTGCCAAATGAGCAGAGAGGATGCTAAATGTCAGAGGGATTCAAAACACACAGGAGCAGATATCTGCGGAGACAGCAAACAGATCTCCACCCCTGGTTCATCACCCAGTCACTGGCACTGGGCCCACAGGTGCCAGATGATGAGGAGGCAAAGCCAGCTGCTGCAGAATGAGGAGGCAGCACTTGCCGCCCACTGGCTCCACCAAGCCTTGGTGATGCTTTCACTGGCTGAGGCTGAGAGAAGCAGGCAGGAGTGGGAGCAGAGCAGGGGGAGCAGGCACCAAGAACATTCATGTTTTTCCCTTGTCATGATCTGAACTTAAACTCATCCACACCCACCCAACCCACTGCTGTTGACTTGATTCCAACTCAAAGCGGCTCTACAGGACAGACTAGAAATCTCCATAGGGTTTCCAAGGCTGTAATCTTTATGGAAGAAGACTGGCACATCTTTCTCCCACAGAGTGGCTGGTGGGTTAACCACTGTGCCACTAGCTCCCAAATCTCTGGCACAGGAGCCATTGCTGGGTGGAGGAGGTGGGGTGGGCTCTACAAGGTTGCTCTGGGTGTCTTCACAGCAGCCAACTCATGAAGCAAGGAAAAATGCAGAAAGACAGGGGCTGAAGCAGAGTCCAGCTTCCCATACAAGGGCCCCAATTGCAGACTCTTCTGGGGCATTGGGCTGGGGAGAGAGAAACCCGTGGTGATGGGATTGGGTCTGGTGATTAATGCACACCAGGGGCCCTAAGAATTTGCCAGTGATTGGTTTGGGCAGAGTCATTTAGAGGTGACAGAGAAATCAAATGCAAAGAGCCTGAGGGGAATCACATTGTGTATAATGCCACCTCTGGCCAATATTTGTTTATAGTGATTGATTGGGCAAATATGAGCACGAAGAAAGATATCTGAGGAAGAGGCAAAGGCAAGTGGGGAACATGCTTAGAAAAGGAGCAATTCCTCAGCACTAGTAGCAAAGTTCAACAAGACAGAAAATAACAAATGCTGGCGAGGATGTGGAGA
>NW_006921700.1:1924757-1950572 GCF_000298275.1 Orycteropus afer afer | reverse complement strand
AAGGACAAATATTGTATTAGTCTGTTATTGTAAAAGTTAAGGAAAGGTTTACCTATTGAAGGAAATTTTCTTTGTTGGTTACCAGGGGTGGAGGGGAGGGGAGGAAACACCGTTAGATAGATAGAGAAAAGTATTGATTTGGGTGAAGAGAAGGGCAATGTACCAAATGTGAGTGATGGACATGGTGGCATTGAGGAAGAGGAAGACATAGAGAGGTACATGGGAGATACAGACAACAAAGATGAACCCTTTTGCACGTACAGTACTGCATGGTCCATGAAGGCAAATGTGGGTATATGGGTGGATAGATGGGTGGACAGGCTGAACTATTAGTTATGTCTATGAAGCAGGGAGTGTGCCCAAGACTATGTATAGGGTTACAGACAATGGTCCTATAAGTGTATTTGTATGATCTGTAAGAATTCCTAGGTGTACAGTAGAGCTGACAAGGGACAAGTTTGTAGTCACTTCTTGGTCACAGCCAGCTACTCAGAGGAACTGAGTAGTTGAACTGGTGGATTTGGGACCATAGTCTCAGGGGACATCAAGCTCGATTGGCATCACATACTACACAAAACATTGTTCTATCTTGTACTTTGGTGAGTAGCGACTGGGATCTTAAAAGCTTGCAAGCAGTCATATAGATGCAACGATGGGTCTCTCCTCGACCAGAGCAAAGAAGAATGAAGAAAACCAAAAATTCATGGAAACAATTAGTTCTAGCAACTTGTACACCATGTGTGATCCGTAGCCTATATGACTATGAGACCAGAAGAACTAGATGGTACCTGGCTACCAATGTCAACCACTTGGAGGGCGATCTATGTAGGAGATCCTGGATAGAGAGGGAGAACAATGTGGAACAAAACTCAAAATCATTTGGAAAAAAAAAAAGGGGGGGGGGGACCAGGTTTGCTGGTCTGATAGAGCCTGGTGGAACCACTGAGACTATGGCCCCTAGCTGCCCTTCAGGTCTGGAATTGAACCCACACCTGTAGCTTCCAGCCAAACAAATGACAGGCATATCAACTGAACATTTACCTGAGGTAGATACACTCCTTGGAGAGAACAATCATGGGAGAAAGAAGGGCTGTTTATGCACAGGGAAACAGCTCAGGGGGCAGGAGTGCATGGAGGGATGGACACAGGGAAGAGGTAACTATTGGGAGGAAGTGGGAGGGGAGCTGTCGCATTGTGGTAAATTGTAGTCAATGTCATGAGACAATGTGTGTGTGAACTGCTGTATGGAAAGTGAATTTGCTCTGTGAATTTTCACCCAAATCACAATAAAAAAAAAAAAAAAAAAGAGAGAGAGAGAGAGAAAAGGAGCAATTCCACCTCTTCACCTGGGGACTAAGAGAGGGAATTACAGAAACCAGGAAAGTCACACCTACCTACTGTAGCAAACCCACCCATGGTCAGATATTGAGGGAGGGGTCTGTTGGGGCACCTTCTAAGCATCTCTCGAATCAGCTCTTTCTTCTCCACCTCTACTGCCCTACCCCAGTCTAAGCCTGGTCATCTCTTGCCTGCACTGCTAAAATTGCCCCACCTGGGCTCCCTGATTTGAATCCTGAAGCACAAATAAATAACATCAATTTTACATTTCTCTGCTGGAAAAATTCAAAGCATTTTTGTGTCTCGGGTTCAAATCCAAAGTCCTGACCACAGCTTCCAAACCTCTGTGTGATCTGGCCCCTGCACATACTTCCTGGCACCACTGGGACATCCCTTCTCTCAGCCTTCTGAGGCCACACTGGCCTTCTTTCAGCTCCTAAGGACACTTACTTTTTTATCTTTTGGATTTCAGCATGTTGATCCCATTTTCTAGAATGTTCTTGCCCTGCTCCTGGCATAGCTAGTTTCTTATCCACTTGGCTTGAGGACTTGGCTTAAATGAAGAAAGTTCTCTGTCTTATCTACAACATATCATTGAATCTAAGACACCATAAATTTTAAGATCCACCAGTATTTAATGCACCACTAAGAAAGTAAAAAAAAAGCCATTCATTATAATCTAAGGACCATCTCTTAGAAGATACATCTTGATTTCAGAAAAATTTAAAGTGCTAAAAAATGCATGCCTAGAATCAATAAAATATAACCAGTAGGTTTTTCCCTGGTATTATCTATGACTGTACATTGTGCAGACCCATTATAGCACTTATCACAATTTTTAATGACATGTGTTGGTGTGGGAGCTCTGGTAGCATAGTGCCCTAAGGCATTTGAATGCTAACCAGAAGGTTGGCAGTTCAAATCCACCAGCCACTCCTCAGAAGGAAGGTTGGACAATCTACCCTTGTAATGATACTGCCTCAGAAACCCAAGGAGGGGTTGCTATGAGTTGGATCCGATTAGATGGTGATGGGTTTGGTTTGGTTTTTGGTATGTATTGTTGTTGTTCTTGTTATGTGCCGTCGAGTCCGACCCGACTCATAGCAACCCCTCCTTGGGTTTCTGAGGCAGTATAACTACGGAAGTAGATTGCCCCATCTTCCTTCTGAGGAGTGGCTGGTGGATTTGAACCGCCAGGCTTCTGGTTAGCAGTCAAGTGCCTGTTGTTGTTTGCCATCGAGTCGGCCCCAACTCATAGCGACCCCTCCTTGGGTTTCCGAGGCAGTATCACTACAGAAGTAGGAATGCCCAACCTTCCTTCTGAGGAGTGGCTGGTGGGTTTGAACCGCCAGCCTTCTGGTTAGCAGTCAAGTGCCTTAGCCACTATGCTACTAGAGCTCCTCAAGTGCCTGTATTAGTGTATATATATTATTCATTTAATATGTGGCTCTTAACTGAAAGGTATCAGGGGTCGTGTCTTCTTGTTCATGATTCTGTAACCAGCAGCTATTGTGGTTCCTGCTCCATAGTAAATGCCTAATCAATGGCTGTTGATTGCATGAATGAGTGGGAACACTTTAGACTGGAATGAGCAGTGGCCTGAATATCTAGAGGTCTAGACTGCCATCTGGTTCCTTTGTTAACCAACTGGGTGACACTGGGCCAATCATTCTGCTTCCCTGGGCTACAGTTTCTCATCTGTAAAATGAGAAGTTTGAACCAAGAGATTGTTCCAACACTCTTTGAGCTCTTCCCGTTCCAAGACTTGTTGAGCTAATGTTTTCCAATTATTCAGTGTCTTGTTTCCATAAATATAAGAGGAACCTCGAACTCTTCAGCTGCGTTACCACACTGGTCCATTTCTTCAAACTCAGGGAAATACAACAGGAAGAAACACAGTGTCACAGAGAAGACACCCTCAGTGCCGGCTGGAGCTGCCCTGAGCTGCTCCCACCTCTGCTCTGCAGTAGCATCAATAATATATGAGTCCCACTCAGCATTGCAGGCAGGTGCCCACTCTCTGTTCCATGAAGCTGAGAGAGAACAAGGCTTCTGCAGAAAGAAGTTTCTTAACTGTCTGTGGTGAGATGGTACTCTTACATGGCATACTGTTTCAAAAACAGTTGATGATTAAGTTATTCTCTGCAGCTATTCAGGCTTTGCTGGTAGCAAAATGACATGTGGGGACTGGGATTCTAAGGTCAAGGAGAGTTACCATGTGAGTCTAGAACAGGGTCTGCAAACTTTTTCCTGAAAAGAGCCAGATAATAAATATTCCCAGCTTTGCAAGTGATAAGGTCATTGTAGTAACTACTCAACTCTGCCATTTAGTGTGAAATAATAAAAATAAATGAATGGGTATGGCTGTGTTCCAATAACTTGTTATTTACAAAAAAAAGAGGCAGGCTGGGTTTGGCCCATGGGCTGGATTTGGCCCGTGGGCATATTTGCAAATCCCTGGTCAAGAATTCCACATTCAGATGCCCTCCAGGACTGTTATTGTTGTTAGCTGCCTATGAGTCAGGCTCCAACTCATGGTGACCCCACGCTCCCTGGGAGTGGGCTTTTCTAAAAGAGTTTTCACTGGCTGATTTTTGGAGATAGATTGCCATGCCTTTATTTCTGGTCTATCTTATTCTGGATGCTCTGCTGAACCTGTTCAGCATCATAGCAACATAGAAGCCTTCAATGATAGATGGTGATGGATGAGGTCCACTGGACAGAAATCAAACTTGAGTTTCCTGGAAGGCAGGCATTCTACCACTGAATAATGACTGCCCCCTCCTCCACAACTGACTTATTGGCCACCCATTGGATTGTTGTTCTTTTTGTTGTTAGTTGCTGTTGAGTTGGTTCCAACTCAGCAACCCAATGGACAACAGAATGAAACACTACCTGTTGCTGTGCCATCTACACAATCACTGCAATATCTGATCCCAAATCCTGGACAACTCCAATACTTTCGCCATTTATCATGATGCTGCTTATTGGTCCAACTGTGAGGAATTCTGTTTATCATCATGTTGCTTATTGGTCCAATTATGAGGATTTCTGTTTTCTTCATGCTGAGACGTAATCCATACGGAAGGCTGTAGTCTTTGATCTTCATCAGTAAGTGCTTTAACTTGTCTTCACTTAAAGCAAGCATAGCTGTGTCAACTGCATATCGTGGATTGTGAACGAGTCTTCCTCCGATCTTGATGCCACATTCTTCTTGACATAGTCAATCTTCTCAGATTATTTGCTCAGCATACACATTGATTAAGTATGGTGAAAGGATACAATCTTGATGAATACCTTTCCTGATTTTAAACCATGTAATATCCTCTTGTTCTGTTCAAATGGCTGCCAGCCACTTGGTTTATGTATAGTTTCCTCATGAGCACAGAAGTTCTGGAACTTCTATTCTTCTCAATGTTATCTATAATTTGTTATGATCCACACAATTGAATGTCTTTGCACAGTCAAAAAAAACACAGGTAAACATTTTTTTGGTATTCTCTTCTTTCAGCTGAGATCCATCTGACATCAGCAATTATAGCTCTTATTCAGTATCCTCTTCTGAATCCAATTAAAATTCCTGGCAATTTCCTGTCAGTGTACTGCTGTAACCATTTTTAAATTACCTTCAGCATAATTTTATTTGCATGTGATATTAATGATAATTAATAATAATTTGATAATTTCCAAGTTCTGTTGGATCACCTATCTTTGGAATGGGCACAAATATCGATCTCTTCCAATTAGTTGCCCAGGTAGCTGTTTTCCAAATTTCTTGACAGATGAGTGAGCATTTCCAGCATTGCATCCATTCATTGAAACATCTCAATGGATATTCCATTAATTCCTGGAGCCTTTTTTTTCACCAATGCCTTCAGTGCAGCTTGGACTTCTTGCTTCAATACATCGGTTCTTGATTACATGCTACCTCCTAAAATGATTGAACATTAACCAATTCTTTTTGGTACAGTGATTATGTATTCCTTCTGCCTTGGTTTGATGCTTCTTGCATCATTCAATATTTTGCCCATGTTGTTATTATTAGATACTGTCGAGTTGGCTCCCATTTTGTTGTTGTTGTTATATGCCGTTGAGTCAGACCTGACTCATAGCAACCCCTCCTTGGGTTTCCGAGGCAGTAGCACTACAGTAGATTGCCCAGCCTTCCTTCTGAGGAGTGGCTGGTGGGTTTGAACCGCCAGCCTTCTGGTTAGCAGTCAAGTGCCTTAGGCACTATGCTACCAGAGCTCCCGGTCCTATATATAGGGATCCTATATACAACAGAACTAAACACTTCCTGTTCCTGTGCCATCCTCACAATCCCTGCTGTGCTTGAGCCCACTGTCACAGACACTGTGTCAATTCATCTTTTTATTTTAATTTTAATTTATTGTGATTTAGGTGGAAATTTACAGAGCAAATTCACTTTCCATACAACAGTTCACATACACTTTGTCTCTTGACATTGACCACAATTCCCCACAATGCAACAGCTCCCCTCCCACTTCCTCCTGACAGTCACCTCTTCCCTGTGTCCAACCCTCCATACATCCCTGCCCCCTGAGCTGTCTCCCTGTGCATAAATAGCCCTTCTTTCTCCCATGATTGTTTCTCTCCAAGGAGTGTATCTACTTGAGGTAAATGTTTAACTCCTATGTCTGTCTCTTGTTTGGCTGGAAGCCACAGGTGTGGGTTTAATTCCAGACCTGAAGGGCAGCAAGGGGCCATAGTCTCAGTGGTTCCACCAGGCTCTATCAGACCAGCAAACCTCATCTCCTTTTTTTTTTTTCCCAAATGATTTTGAGTTTTGTTCTCCCTCTCTATACAGAATCTCCTATGTAGATCCCACTCTGAGTGGTTGACAGTGGTAGCTGGGCACCATCTAGTTCTTCTGGTCTCATAGTTGTATAGGCTGCGGATTGCATGGTGTACCAGTCGCTAGGACTAATTGTTTCCATGAATCTTTGGTTTTCTTCATACTTCTTTGTGTCAATTCATCTTGTTGAGGGTCTTCCCCTTTTTCATGGACACTTTACCAAACATAATATCCTTCTCCAGGGACTGGTTCCTTCTGAGAACATGACCAAAGTAGGTGAGATGAAGTCTGGCTGGTCTTGCTTCTAAGGATCATTATGACTGTACTTCTTCCAAGACAGATTGTTTGTTTTTCTGGCAGGCCATAGTATTTTCAGTATTCTTTGCCAACACCATAATTCAAGTGCTTCAATTCTTCTTCAGTCTTCCTTATTCATTGCTCAGCTTTCACATGCATATGAGGTGACTGAAAATATTATGGCTTGGGTCAGACACACCTTAGTTTTCAAAGTGGTATCTTTGCACTTTAAAGAGGTTTTTTTTTTTTTTTCCAACAGATTTGGTCAGTGCAATATGATGTCTGATTTCTTCACTGCTGCTTCCATGGGCATTGATTGTGGATCCAAGTAAAATAAAATCTATGACAACTTCAATCTTTCTCCTTTTATCATGATGTTCCTTATTGGTCCAGTTGTAAGGATTTTTGTCTTCTTTATGTTGAGGTGTAATCCATACTGAAGCCTGTAGTCTTTAACCTTCAGCAGTAAGTGCTTCAAATCATCTTCACTTTCAGCAAGTATGGTTGTGTCATCTGCATACTGCAGGTTGTTAATGAGTCTTTCTCCAATCTTGATTCTGTGTTCTTCTTCATATAATCCAGCTTCTTGGATTACGTGCTCAGCATTCAGATTGAAAAAGTATGGTGAAAGGATACAACCCTGATGCACATCCTTACTCATTTTAAACTATGCAATGTCCCCATGTTCTGTTTGAATGACAGCCTCATGGTCTATGTACAGGTTTGTCATGAGCACAATTAAGTGTTCTGCAATTCATATCCTTTGCAATGTTTTTCATGATTTGTTATGATCCACACAATCAAATGCCTTTGCATAGTCAATAAAACACAGATAAACATCTTTCTGGTATTCTTTGCATTCAGCCAAAATCCACCTGACATTAGCAAGCATTATCACTGGCAGAAGTGTCAAGTTTGTTCTTCTCTTTGGGGTTCTAACTCCAAGTTTTTTCACTTTTCATTATAATTCAATCTATCCTATAACATTTTCTGTTCAGCTCTTTTAGTTAATCATTTATTTCATTCATATTAGCTACTCTTTGTTCATGAGCAAGATTCAGAGTCTCTTCTGACATTCATTTTGGTCTTTTCTTTTACATGATCTTTTGGTTTCTTCATATATGATGCCCTTGATGTCATCCCACAATTTGTTTGGTCTTTGGTCACTGGTATTCAGTACATCAAAGCTATTCTTGAAATGGTCTCTAAATTCAGGTGGGATATATTAAAGTTCATACTTTAGCTCTCATGGACTTGTTTTAATTTTCTTCAGCTTCAACTTGCACTTGCATATGAGCATTTGATGGTCTGTTCTACAGCTGGACCCTGGCATTGTTCTCACTGATGATATTAAACTTCTCCATCATCTCTTTTCACAAATGCAGTCAATTTGATTTCTGTGTATTCCATCTGGTGAAGTCCTGCAGTGCACTGAATTGTTTGGTATGGCACCTCTAGCCAGAGTGTTTGCAACTCCCACCAGATGACTGCATGGGACTATGCAAATATGAGTTGTTTGTGGCCCACCAAGGGGATTAGATAGCTTGCTAATAATGTAAATGAGGTGCATGGCACCCTTGTGGATGTGGGACTATGTAAATAAGGTATATATAACCCTAATGTGGGAACTGGTCAGTTTTGCCATCCCACTAGGCTTACATACAATGAGCCATCCCAGAGGCAGAAAGGGGAGGTCTCACTATTACCAAGAAAGAAGAGTTAGGAATGAAGCATGTCATTTAGACTTGAGATTCCTGCAATGAACCTCCTTGATCCAGAAGACAGAGAGCTGTGGCATCAGAGACAATGAGAAGCAGTAGCAAAGAAATAGTGGCAGCAGATGAAGGAGAACCGAGGGACTGACACGAAACAGAGTAGTGGGTTTTCTGTCCTATGGAGGGAGAAAGCTGAGGCAAGAAGTTTGCTGGGGGAGTGGAGTGAAGTGCCTCTCTGGGCACATATTAGCAAAGCCAAATGAGATTTGTAACACGTGTACAAGCAGGGAAGAGGCCCAGGGGCTGCAGTGCTGAAAGGTTGAGGCCAGAGAGAGGCCTGGTTTCAGCACAGCTGAAAAGCCTCTCCTGATTGAAGAACTATATCTTAATTCATTTCAAATCCTGAATTGAAACCTGTTAACTTCCCTAATAAACACCATAATTGTTAGTATTGTCTGTGAGTTCTATGTGGCCATTGCAATGAATTATTGTACCCAGCAGACAAGGGATGGTTGGTGTCAGCATTGGTAAAAAGGTTGGAGAGTGGCAGCATGTCTGACCTTCTCATCATGGGACTCAGCCTTGGCCTACTGGTGTTGATCTTGATCCTCCTTCCCCTTGTGAAGTTAGAGGAGGTCAGATGTTGACCCCATGCCATTTTTGCTGGTCCATGTGTATAGTAGCTGTTTATGTTGTTGAAAAGGGTATTTGCAATGAATAAATCCTTGGTCTTTCAAAATCTCCTGCTAATATTTGAAATACCTTGGATTACTCAGTAGCAAATGTGCACTGTGAGTTGTCCAAGGTCACTTAGCTAGTAAACCAAGATGGGAGTCAAATCCATGTCTCAGCACCATTCATGACAGCACTCTTTTCACTGGAAGAGCTAGAAAACATTTAAATGCAATAAGAAAAATGGTATCATAAAAGTGTGCAGTCTGTGTTTAGGCTTTGTGCTAGTAAACCTCTAAAACTGAGACACTTGGCAAAATAAAACAGCTGGCACACGGTCAGATTCACAATTCCATTTTGTTACATGCTCCTGCTTCTGCATTCCTATGGATGTAACCTTGACTTCTTTTCATTCATATGCATATGGCCTTGGGCCGCTGGCTGGGGGGACTAGAAGACCCTGGCCTCCTATCTATCATCCTGTTTAACTAGCCTGGTTCTTTCCCTAAGCCACACATTTACTCAAGATGTTCCAGGAAGAAGGTAGTTGAAAATAGAATTGCTAATGACATACCCACCTTGTGACCATGTGACCATCATACACTAACCTTCCCCAGTTTTATAAAAGCATACCTCTCCCTCAATGCTTCAGAGCACTTGGTAGATCCCTCTTTGCCTTCTGTTTTCGAAATTTCTAATTGCTTTTCTCTTAATAAATCTCTTTGGCTTTACTTTAACAGAGTAAGCATTCTTACTCTTCAACATTTCTTAGTGTCAGAAGTGGGATTCGAAGGTACATTATCTTTGGTGGCCCCAAGACACTGTGGACTTCAGGTTCCTAGTATTAGGAGTTGCTCCATGTGAGAAAGATGCCACAGTGTTTCTGAAAAGATTTACAGCCTTGGAAGTCCTATGGGGGTAATTCTACTCTGTTCTATATGTTCTATATGAGTTGAAATCAACTCAACAGCAATGGATTTGGGTTTTGTATGGAGCAATGGTTAAGTGCTTGGCTGCTAACTGAAAGGTCAGCAATTCAAATCCACCAGTGGCTCTGTGGGAGAAAAGACATGGCTATCTGCTCCTGTAAGGATTGTAGCCTAGAAAATCCTATGGAGCAGTTTTACCCTGTCATTATCTGGACACTGTGAGTCAGAATTAACTGGATGACACACATATACACCCATGCACACACACAGAGTATTAGGAGTCCCTGGGTGGTACAAATATTTAATGCACTTGGCTGTCAACCAAAAGTTTGAAGGTTCAAGTCCACCCAGAGGTACCTAGGAAGAAAGGCCTGGTGAGAAATTAGCCATTGAAATTAGCCCTTTAGAGCACAGTTCTATTCTGACATGCAGATTGCCATGAGCTGAAGTTTACTTGACAGCAACTGGTTTTATACACCCTCTCCTCACTTATCCACATGGTTAAGTTCCAAAGACCAGGTCAGTATGCAAAATCAATGTTATGCAAAGAAGAATGACCACATCAGATCACTAAATGGAGAATGACTCATCATTACATAACTGCCAAGTTATATCACTATATAACTGCCAAATCATATCATTACATAACTGCCAAACAACTGAGAATCATGGACCAGCCAAGTGGATACATGATCTTAACCATCACAACCAGTATTACTCTCACCTCACACCTTGCTGTTCACTACTGCCAGATGTACACTGTTAATGTGCAAAACAGCTGGATAGTAGATTCTTTTGCTATTTTCCTAAGTGTGAAATGCTGGATAACAAGATAGTAAGTGAGGAGAAGGTGGAGAATTTTAAGCCACCTTGGCAAAGAAGAACTTATTTTTCCTTAATGTAGAATAAAAAAACCAAACCCACTGCTATCAAGTCAATTCTGATTCATAGCAACCCCCACTGAGTTTCGGAGGCAGTAAATCTTTACAGAAGTAGATTGTTCCATCTTTCTTCGGCAGAGTGGCTGGTGGGTTTGAACTGCCAACCTTCTGATTAGCAGTCAAAGGCCTTAGGCACTGCATCTAATTCCATCTTCCCATAATAGCCTCTCTATTGCTATGCACAGCAGCTTCAAAACTTTCTTCTCAGAGACAGTGCCAGAGATCCAGGTGCATCTTGTTTCTTAACAAGGTCCACTTTAGTGTCCTGCCAGACAGAATCCTCTACCCCTGTTGGATGCCTTGTTGTTGTTATGTGCCGTGGAGTCGGACCGACTCATAGTGACCCCTCCTTGGGTTTCCGAGGCAGTATCACTACGGAAGTAGATTGCCCAACCTTCCTTCCGAGGAGTGGCTGGTGGGTTTGAACCGCCGGCCTTCTGGTTAGAAGTCAAGTGCCTTAGGCACTACGCTACCTTAGTGACTTAAAACATAAAAGGATTTGAAAGACAAGTCCTTTCTTTCCTCTTGAAATAGAAGTTCTGGCTTTAGGCAGGGACAATTTACTGGCCAAGGTATCCTCCATTACAGAAAGAGGCAGGATAGGGTTTATAATCCTCTTGTCCATGTTAAGGGTGAAGGAGTAAGTTCTTACAGTGACATGCTAGATGTTTCATTTGTTCATTCAGCAAAACAGGTGTGGAGTGTTTACTCTGTGCAAGGCACTCTGTGTTCCCGGATATGTTTTAACTGAGATGAGCTTCTCCCACAAAGAAATCATAGTCAAAGCCTCCAAGAACAGGGTAATGGTGAGAAGAAATGTATACAGAGCTCTCATGATTTAAAAAACAAACAAACAAAAAACACTAAAACTGTGAAGATTGGCTAATCAGGACTTACTATTTTCATCCAACATTTTAAAGTTACTAGCAGAGCAGAATGATGGTGGCGCCAATTGCTCAGGGTTAGTTCCCTAGAGAACTGAGTATGCCATGTGTTTCTAGGTCAGGGGGAAGTTGCTGGCAGGAATCTGCCCTGCTCCACAGCCACCCGGCCTGGGGTATTCCTGAGCATCACCCCATCTGTTCCCAGAAAGAGCTCTGAGGCCGTAGCAACTGATGAACAGATTTGAGTGTTAAAAGGGGTTTGAAAGATCAGCTGGCTCCATCCTTCTCTGAGCTGCTGCTCAGCTTATAATGTGCAAGGTCAGGATCTCCTAGAGCCAGCTCTGTCAGGACTTTGACCACTGTAAGAACCAGAGGGCCAAGGCCTGAGCCCAGGGCTGCCACAAGTACACGGCTGGGGAGCACCATTTCCTGGCCCTGGCTGACCACACTTTGCATCTGCATCTGACTGCAGGCACCTGTGCTCACCTCTGTGTCTCTTCCTGGTTCTTTTGGTGCAGGGTGTCCTTGGCTCCCTGTCTCTGGCTCTGTCTGCTGACCTCCCTTCCAGCTCTCCACAACAACCCTCCCGACCACTCTAGCTCCAGTTGCTTCTTTTCTCACTCTGGTAACTTGGAAGCACTGAGGGCAGGCTCTGGCTCATAATCCCACCTACGGTCCCACCTGCTCCCCAGCTAGGCATTATTAGCAACTAGATACTTTCCTCTGTTGGAACCGAGCCTGCTGGCAAGTTTACGTTAACAATCACCACACTCAGTCCCAGCCAGGAAAGCCTGCTTTAGGTCCCTAAAAACTCAGCCAGGATCCCCAAAAGATGCCCCTGACTTACTCTGTCATTTTCAAAAGAGGTGAAATTATTCATTTTTAGCAATCAAAATGATTACAATTCAGCTGTCTTGTTTGCTAGTAAACATGATATGATTTTATAGACATCAGATATTAGAGTGAAACCCCAGAGTTTGGCTGGAATCATAATGCTTTTGCCATTACATCTCATAGCTCACATTTTAACTTGACAAGAGTGATTTTTTTTTTTTCTTTTTGGTATGTCCTAACAAGCTATACTTTACACGGTGACTCGATATTTGAAATGTAACTTAATTGAGCCTAGAGATATACCAAGACACAGATTTAATGGGGAATGCCCTGTTTTTTTTTTTTTTCCTGTTGTCTCTGCTTAATTTGGGCTTGGCTTTATTTCAAAGGGATCTGCTAAAATGATGTTAGCACCAAAATCCTCACAGAGCTTGTTATTCCTTGATTTAGGGATTCAGGCTTCCCAAATGTCACAATGAATCTGGTCATGACTTTGGCTATTCCCTTGTCTTTGGCAGTGTTATTGTATGTTGTCAACAACATTGTCGATTCTGACCCATAGCAACTGTATATGACAGAATAGAACTGCCCCACAGGCTTTCTAGGATGTAATGTTTACGGGAGCAGGTCACCAGGTCTTTTCTCCTGAGGAGAATCTGTTGGGCTCTAACCACCTTTTGACCTTTTGATTAGCAGCTGAGTGCTTAACTGTTGCACCACCAGGTGCATAACAACCATAGTAACCGTTTCCTGGTTACTTCCCATTCCCACATTTCTAACAAATGTCCAATCTCTCTTCTCTAGTCTGCTTCTGGATTTTATCAACCTATGTTCCTGAATGGGAATTAATCTTTGAATTCACTCTGGATTGTGATCGCACCTAGTTTTTTTTTTGAAAAAAATAGTTCTATGTTTTTTGTAAATATGATACATCCTCACTAAAACGAATTAAAACAACACAAAAAAGTAGCAAGAGGGAAAAAAAGTAGCAAGAGGAAAAAAAAGTAGCAAAAGAAAAATTTAAAATCACCGGACCTTCTATCATCCAGAAATAACCGCTGTTAACTTTTTGTTGAATATCCTTCCAGACATCTCTACACATGTAAATACATACATACAATTTTATAAAAAACACAATTACACCAAATGGGAAGTTCTGTGGCCTCCTTTCTTCACATAACCATAGGTCATAGTTGGGAGAGAGAGTTCTCTATGGATTTCTTGTGTTCCTATACCTCTGCTGGATATAGACAAGAATGCAAAGCCATTTCTCAGTGTTTTTGCAGCAAGCATTCTTCTTCTTTTTTAATAGAGTAGTCATCTATGTTATTTTTAAATAGTGTTCCGGAGGTGAATATATATATAATTTTTATTGTGATTTGGGTGAAAGTTTACAGAGCAAATTCACTTTCCATACAGCAGCTCACACTCACTTCGTCTCATGATATTGACTACAATTTACCACAATGCAACTGCTCCCCTCATACTTTCTCCCTATAGTTACCTCTTCCCTGTGTCCTTCCCTCCATGAACTCCTGCCCCCTGAGCTGTCTCCCTGTGCATACACAGCCCTTCTTTCTCCCATGCTGTTCTCTCCAAGGAATGTATCTACCTAATGTAAATGTTCAGTTCATAAGCCTGTCTTTTGTTTGACTGGAAGCCACAGGTGTGGGTTCAATTCCAAACCTGAAGGGCAGCTAGGGGCCATAGTCTCAGTGGTTCCATCAGGCTCTGCCAGACCAGCAAACAGCAAGCATTCTTGAGGGATGAGATAATGGGTCCCTCCTGAACAGAGGGCAGGCTTGCTTACTGGTTGCAGGTTCACCAAGCTCAGTGTTCCTCAGCTGCAATGCAAATCCACTGCATGCACAAAAGCCATCAGGCCTGTGGCATTGCTTCCAGGGTAACTGATTCAAACATGCTGACCCTTAGGCTACTTGCTGTGCCATGAGTGAAAACTGTCCTATATTTGATTCAGGAGTCTCGTGTCTTCTGCCAACATCCATGAAACAATAACAGACTAATTCATTAGCTTTTAAGTAGGGTAAAATTAAAACTTGGATTCAATATTTTTCTACATCAAATATAGAGCTAAATTATTTTTCATGGCTACATAGTATTCCAGTGTGTGTGTGTGTGTGTGTTGTGTGTGTGTGTGTGTGTGTATACATATATCAGATTATATTTAACTCCCCTATTATTGGGCATTAGGTTTCTACCAGTTTTTCCTTCCTTTCTTTTCTTCTTCTGTATTTTATGCAATACTACAATATCTTTTTATACCTAGGAAATTTTCTCCTTAGGTAAATTTCTAGAAATATAACTGCTGTTGTTGTTGTTGTTAGGTGCTGTTGAGTTGTTTCCGACTCATAGCGACCCCATGCACAGCAGAACGAAACACTGCCCGATTCTGTGCCAGCTCCATGATCCTTGGTATACATGAGCCCATTGTCGCAGCCACTGTGTCAGTCCATCTTGTCAAAGGCCTTCCCCTCTTTCATCGACCCTCCACCTTACCAAGCATGACATCCTTCTCCAGAGAATGGTCCCCTCTGACAACATGACTGAAGTAGGTGAGACGAAGTCTGGCCATTCTCACTTCCAAGGAGCATTCCAGCTGCACTTCCTCCAGGACGGATCTGTTAGTTCTTTTAGCAGTCCATGGTATTTTAAGCATTCTTCACCAGCACCACAACTCAAAAGCATCAACTCTTCTTCTGTCTTCCTTATTCAAAGGATATGCCTATATCAAAGAATATGCCCATTTCTACACAGTAGTTCATTTAGAAGCTCTGATGGAATATTTTCCTAACTGCAGCTGAAAGCTATCTGTGCTCAGTACAACACAAGTATCGTGACTCTTTGCTATGGACTTTGGTTACTGGTCATACTATCTGATCATACTACCTGAATGCTGAACTGATCTCTTGTAACTGGGACACTTAGGGCAGACTGCTACCTACATTTGGGATATAAACATGTATTATCCAAGCAATGTAACAGGTTAATGTTTACATCTGGAGGAACTGAGACCCAAAGGTAAAATGACTTGACCAAGATCACACACAAGACCAACACCGAGCAGGGGCCTGATTCCGTACCTGTGCCTGGTCCACTGATTTATGGTATATACTAACTCACTGCCGTTTAATTGATTAGACTCATAGTGACCCCTCCTTGGGTTTCTGAGGCAGTATCTCTATGGAAGTAGATTGCCCAATCTTCCTTCTGAGGAGTGGCTGGTGGGTTTGAACCACCAGTCTTCTGGTTAGCAGTCAGATGCCTCAAGTACTACCAGAACTCCCTTATGGTATATAGAGAAGAGAATGGCCTAGGATGTTTTCTGTTTCTCTGGGTGGCAAATGTATTAACATTAGTAGTATTATAATCGTAGCCATGTTTCTAAACACTGAAACTTTACGTTATAAATATTCTTATTGAAATCAACTTAAAAACAACTTTTTCACTTTTTAAAGTAAAAAGTAACTGAATTGAATTAAAACAATTTAACTAAGTTACATTTTTTAAAATTACATTTATTGAATAACTATTAGAGCTAATAAACAAATTCAGCAAATTTGCAGGATACAAAATCGACACACAAAAATTGGTTGTGTTTCTACACCTTAGCAATGAACAATCTGAAAAGAAAATTAACAATAAAATTCCATTTAAAATAGTCTCAAAGAAGGAGCTCTGGTAGCATAGTGCCTAAGGCACTTGACTGCTAACTAGAAGGCTGGCGGTTCAAACCACCAGCCACTCCTGGGAAGGAAGATGGGGCAATCTACTTCCATAATGGTACTGTCTCAGAAACCCAAGGAGGGGTCGCTATGAGTCGGGTCTGACTCGATGGCACATAACAACAACAACAAAGTGGGTGAAACCTAGAGGAGGTACACAGTCTTGGGAAAGGGGGTCAGGGTAGCTGTATTCTCCCTTTCATTGTATCTCACAGTTTTATTTCCAGACACAAATTTTCTTGGTGGGAGTGCTCACAGCTTGGAGGTTTGAGACTGCTCATGAATCTCTTTTTAGTGCGTTTTCCCCCTGAAGAAAAGCTTGGCTTTTTCCTCAGACTGGCCTGAAAGAGGCCTTCCCCTCTAGGCCTGTGGAGGCTCTACCTCCTTCCCAGAGTTACATTTTAACAAGGCCTCAAGGGATGGCTTTGAGGATGCAGGAAACCAGGGCTTCAAGATTAATCTAAGAGCCAGGCTCTTACTTATTTATTACTTTTTCCCCGTCTGGTTCCTGGGCAGTCAGGTCCACTAGAACCATCACTGCTTGTGGCTGGTTGAAAAGCCCTGAGGAGACTCAGGGAGATGGGGATGCTGTGCCCAGTGCCTATCAGGCTGTATTTAAAAGACAGCATCTTGTGAGTGAGGAAAATGCCACCTCTGCCGCTTGCCCTGCTTCAACCTAAGGCCAAGTGAAAGCACTTCCTCAGCATTCATTCCACACATTTACTAAGCACTTGTTTCAGGTCTCAGAACCTCAGCCATGAGCAAGCCCAGGATTCACTCCTAATGAGGCTTGCTGTTAAGTTTTTGATAAATGCTGAAGTGAGGAAGGCTGAGATAGAGGGCTGAAGGAGCCTCTTACTGAAACCTACAGAACCTTCACAAACTAACAGGCAAGCTTAAAGTAGACCTTAACCTTAGTGGGAACTCTGGTGGCCTAGTGCCTAAGGCATTTGACTGCTAACCAGAAAGCTAGTGGTTCAAACCCACCAGCCACCCTTCAAAAGGAAGACTGGGTAATCTACTTCTGTAAAGATACTGCCTCAGAAACCCAAGGAGGGGTCACTATGAGTTGGATCCAACTCCACGGCAGTGAGTTTGATATTTTGGTTTTGTGTGTTAAGAAAATATTCTTTTTACAATAAGCACACATTATTTTTGTAACAAAGCAACATCACAGCATGGTGGTGCCATTCAAGAAATATATACAAAAAGCTGAAGCAATGAAATGCAAGAAGATCCAAATGCAAGAATTTTCCCAATTATTCTAACTGGGATCAACCTCTCCATCTTCTGGACTCTTACAACTTTGTGTTCACACCTGTATCATACATAGCACAAAGTATTCTCTAGCAGTGCCTGCCCACTTGCCTTTTATTCTTTTTCCTTCCTTCCTTCCCTCTTCTCCCCTCCCCTTCCCTCCCCTTCTTCTTCCTTCCCCTCTGTTCTCCTTCCTTCCCCTCCATTCTGCTTCCCCTCCTTCCCCTCCCCTCCTCTTACCCTCCCTCTATTCCCCTTCCCATTCTTTTCCCTCCCCTCCCCTCCCCTTCCCTCCTTCATTTATCCCCCCAATATTTCTTGAGATTTTACTATGTACAAGGCAGATGATTCAAGATTGTATTAGTAATGATCAAATTTGGCTGCATGTGACAGAAAACACCCCCAAAATAATAATGGATTAAATAAATAGACGTATGTTCTTCACACTGAAGGAAGTCCAGATGTAGGCACTCCAGGGCCAGCACAGCACAGTGGTTCCACAGCCATCAGGGACCCAGGTTTCTTCTAGCTAGCTGTTCTACCATTCTTGGCATGGCACCTCAGGATCCAAGATGGCTGCCCAAGCCCCAACTGCAATGTCCAAATGCCAGCAAATAGAAAGAAGGAATAAAGAGTTGCTCTCTCTTTTTAAAAGACTTCTCAGCACTAGCACACAACACTCTGCTTAAATCTAATTGGCCAGAATGTAGTCACATAGCCATATGTAGCAACAAGGAAAACTGGGATATATAGGGAAGCTGAGTGCAAGGAGCCCCACCGGCAAAGTGGTTCAAGTGCTTGGCTGCTAACTGAAAGGGGGGTAGTTTGAACCCACCATCATCCCCTCCACAGGAGAAAGATGGGGCAATCTGCTTCCATAAAGAGTGCAGCCTTGGAAACCCTATGGGGCAGTTCTACTCCATCCTATAGGATTGTTATGGGTTGAAATTGACTTGACAGTAATGGGATGGGTAAAACAAATCAAACCCAGTGTTGTCAATTCCAACATAGTGACCTTATAGGACAGAACATAACTGCCCCACAGGATTTCCAATGCTGTCATCTTCACGGAAGCAGACTGCTTCATCTTTCTCCCGTGGAACAGCTGGTAGGTTTGAACTGCTGAACTTTCAGTTAGCAGTCGAGCACTTAACCACTGTACCTTCTGTCCCCAATAAATCTAGGGTTCTTTTTCTAAGGAACAAGTGGATACTAGATATTGGGAGGTCACTAGAAACCTCTGCTACATATAGGAGCTAAAAGAGAGTCCCTGCTTTCATGGTATTTTTAGTCTAGTGGAGAGAATCAAACATTAATCAAATAATCACAAAAATAAAACTGTACACTGTAATAAATGAGATTAAAAAAAAAAAAAAACGTTCACTGGGTTCTGGGAACATATAATCAAAAGACCTGACCTAGTCTTGGGGTCAAAGAAGACGTCTCTGAGGAAGCAAAAAGTAGGGCTGGAGAAATAGTCAGTCTATGTTAAGGATTTTGATCTTTATCCTACAATGATAACCTGAAGGCACTGAAGGATTTCAAATAGGGTGTTGGGTGACATCATTACCCTCCTATGATCATCTTTTGAAAAGATCACTCTGGCAGCTCTGTGCAGCTTGTGCTACAAGAGTGGGAGAGTGGATGTGAGTGGGAGAGGAACCACTCACAAGGGGATCCCTGCCAGAGCAGGTCTGGGCTGACACAGCATCAGCAACCATAGAAGATTAGCCCAGTTCAGAGTTGTCAGAGTACCAGCCCATTTTGGAAACTGGCACGGTCAGTGGTGGGGCTACTCAAGGTTGTACTGTTTGCATCTTGTCCTACTCAAAAACAGGGAAGAGCCTATAGCCACAGAGAAGAAGGAATGCATTGAGGAGTACAGGGCATGTGTTCTTCATCCACAGTTTCCCAAGGCATAGCAGTGTGGTGACCCTTGTTGACGGCATACCCAATACCTATTCTTTCCATGTTCTTCCTACTAACAGAACCTTGGTTTATTCAATTGCATAGTGAAAATCCTCTGAACTTCTAAGGTACATCCTTTCTCCGGCCCCAGAGGATGACTCATGGTTAATCTAAAACAGAGTATTATATTTTTATGCAAATGACACGCATCACTGTGCAACCCCCACGAGTTATTTTCGTAAGTGTGCTATATTAATTTTTTTTTTATACATGTTGCTGACTTCAATTTCAATTTTTTTTTTTTTCTGGCCAACAGATTTAATGTTAAGTTTTCATTTTGGTGCCTGTTAATGTGGAGGTTTGCATCCTAGCAGCAGACCCTTACCAGCCTCCCCTCAAGTTTCTAAAGGAGTCCTTCCTCTGGGAGGACTTGAAACACAGTGAAGTCAAAACAATTTTGCCCACCCTGGTTAAAACAGATCATTAGAACAGGTAGGACCCCGGATGGGAATAGAGAAGTAAATTTAATTACCCTCAACTATTTCCCCACCCCAGTTAAGACTAATAGGACCCGGGTTAGAAACAGATGAGTAAATACAATAAGCTCAGTTCCTTAAGAACTGAATAGAACAAAAAACATTCTTTCCTGATATTTCCTTAGGCACAGGTGATAAATGCATTAATGTGTCTTAGAAAATAACTTGAAAATTAACTCTGGCTTGTGGACATGCACAGTGGGACAAAGAGGAACAAAGTTACTGGGAACTAACACTCTCCCCTCTGCCTAAGCCCTGATCAGCTGAGACAGGAAGCTGGTGTGACTCATCCAGTATGCAAGTGCACTGGATCAAAACACTACTGTCCCTTTAAACCAAGGCGAAGGAAATTTCTCCATGGAAGAAAGATGAGACAGTCTGCTTCTGTAAAGAGTTACAGCCTTGGAAACCCAGTGGGGGTTGCTATGAGTAGGAATCAACTCAGCTGCAGTGAGTTTGGTTTGGAATGGCTAAGGATTTGGCTACTAACCAAAAGATCAGTGGTTTGAACCCACCCAATGGCTGTGTGGGAGAAAAGACCTGGTGATCTACTTCTATCAAGATTACAGCCTCAGATACTTTATGGGGTAGTTTTATCTGTCACACTGGATCACTATGAGTTGAAAATTGACTCAGTGGCACCTAATGACAGCAAAAACAACCTTGGACAAATCATTTCACCTCTCAGTTCTCAGTTTTCCCTCCTCACAGTTGGGCTAGTATAGTAAGTAACTCTTATGGTATGTTCTGGGAGCTCTGGTAGCACAGTGGCTAAGGCACTTGACTGCTAACCAGAAGGCTAGCAGCCTTCCCCGGAAGGAAGATGGGGCAATCTACTTCCATAGTGATACTGCCTGGGAAACCCACCAGCCACTCCCCGGAAGGAAGATGGGGCAATCTACTTCCGTAGTGATACTGCCTGGGAAACCCAAGGAGGGGTTGCTATGAGTCGGGTCCGACTTGACAGCACATAACAACAACAACAACAACATGGTATGTTCTGAGAAAGAAACAAGATAATAATATAAACACATTTTGTGAGCTCTAAAATACAGTGCAAATGCAAATATAAAAGATTAGAATACTGTTATCTGTTGTCCTTAAATGCACCTAGATATTAGTATTTTAGGAGGTAAAAAGCAGAGCCAATTTTCTCATTCACGTTCTTTTGGTCACTAAAGTAGGTACTATACATTGTACAGGAGCTCTGGTAGTGTAGTGCCTAAGGCACTTGACTGCTAACCAGAAGGCAGGTAGTTGAAACCCACCAGCCAGTCCTTGGAAGGAAGGTTGGGCAATCTACTTCCGTAGTGATACCGCCTCAGAAACCCAAGGAGGGGTCGCTATGAGTTGGGTCCAACTCGAAGGCACATAACAACAACAAGAACATACATTGTACAAACACACATTTTCCCCTCTGAGATTCGATAAAGCTAGTTTTAGTTTTTGGGGAAAATGTACTCTATAAAGAGCAACACACAAGCCACCACAGTAGGACAAACTGACAGACAAGTCTATAAACATGTTAATCTTTCCTAAATTAACTATTATGCAACAACAACAACAACAAAAAGATGCTTAGCACTGACGGATTGGAACTAAAATGCTCTTTGAAATCACAAAAGACCAATATATGAATCCTGATACTTGCACTTAATAGTTTTGAGACCAAGAATAATCCAAAAACCCAAAACTCACTGCCATTGAGTCCATTCCACTCATAGCGACCCCTTTTCGGGCTTCCTAGGTGGTATCTCTATGAAAGTAGATCTCCTAGTCTTCCTTCCAAGGAGTGGCTGTTGGGTTTGAACCACCAGCCTTCTGGTTAGCAGTCACATGCCTTAGACACTATGCCACACAGCTCCCAGTTTTGAGACCAAGAACACTACTATCTACATTATCATGCACAGAGATTTGACAAAGACGACTGAGGATGTTCCAACACCCCTGGCCTCACCCAGCACATGGAACTCTATTTACCTTTCCTTAGTTAATCCCTCCACTGGAGGGAAAGTTGCTAATCTTTTGCTATCAAAGCCCTTGACTAATCAGGGCCCAGGATGTCATTTGGCACATTTTTTATTAGTAGACAGAGACATCACATGCCAACAGGTCAGTGCCTTGGATGGTAACTCTTTTGCTCTTTGGCACCGATGAGAGGTAGACTCTCCCTTACCTCTTCCTTTCATGTATGTGGTAAAAGAAGTCTAAGATGGCTTCCAGTGATATCTCCCTCCTAATATTCATGTGAATGCATAATCTCATCACCTGGAGTGTGGGCTAGACCTGGGGACTTGTTTATTTATGTATTTATTTTAGCAGTTTTATTGAGAGATAATTTATACATAATATAATTCACCTATAAAAAAAGTGTATGAAGTGTACAATTCAATGGCTCTTAGTATATTCAAAGATATGTGTTACCATCTCAACAGTTAATTTTCAAACATTATGATCCTCTCGAAAAGGAACCATGTACCCTGTAGCTATCAACCTCTTGTCACCTGAGGAATGAGAGGGTGATCTCCTTTTCCCAAGCCTCCTTTCCACACAGACACACATGAGGCCATGCTAAGGTTGGACACTTGAATTTGCTGGCTCACAGTTGTCATCTACACGGTTGCAGCATTTCCAGTGTTCCTGTTTCTCTGGTATGTTTGAGGTGTGTCTCAGAGATCCCCAGCCCTCAAGCCACTTGAGGGCAGTGTGTCACCACTGCAGCTGCTGCTGGGCCTGCTGGCCAGGAGCATTGACTCCCGCCTGGTTAGTCTCCAGCTTCCTGGGTTCCAGAAGCTGCAAAGCCTTTCTATCTGTGTTTCCTTCCCTGCTAGCTCTGTGCTTTATTCCAGGTGCAAATTTCCAACTCACATCTACCCTAGCTCTGGCATCGAGGTCCACCAGCAACAATGCTTGTGTCCCAAGCCCCATGCTTCTCCTTATGAAAATAACTCCTCATGGTCTTCTCTCTAGTAGCTGTCTCTTCCTCTTGGACTTACAACTTCTTTCTCACACACTGGCCACTCCTTTTAAGCACTCCAGTGGGTACAAAACACGCTTGGGGGTTATTGTGCCACTACTTGTTAGATACAACCGGGTTCTGAATACCCATCATGAGGTATCAGATACACTGATTTCCACTGCAGTAATTCTGGAAAATGGAACATTTCTTCAGGGCAAGGATTTCCTAACTATTTGTGAGCTAGAAATGGCATTTTGCTCCCATAGCCGTATTATTACTTGCATAGGACGTATGTATGTGTGAAGAGGACTAAAATTCTTGACTGAGTTGTGTTTTAATGTGTATGTATATGTATGTGATGTTGACCCACATGAATCTTAGTGTAAGATTACAATGGCGGCTCCTGCCAGCTTCATTCTTTTCCCTCCTGGAAATCCCAGCATGCCTGGGGGTCAAGGTTGGGAGTGAATCGAAGTGGGGTGGCTAAGAACACTAACTAATTTCCAGAGCACCTGGATGGAGCTTTGGAATCTGCCCTTAAGAAGATTCTATGCTAGACACATAGGCTGGGTTGGGGGACCAGCTTCCAACCAGAAGAAAATGTAATGCAGGAGAAAACTCAATGCTGTTTTCAGGTAGGCAAATAACTTTAATTGGACAGATAACTATGTCAGCAAGATGTCCAGATACTTAACTGAAATTTTACTGATTTTTCCCTAGTCTTCTAAATACATCTTTCCCTTCAACTTTTCTAGGAGACAGTTGCTGCTATTTTCACAATGAGTCAACTTAATTAAAAACTTAATGAATGAGACTGCATGGAGGGATGGGAGCAGAGAACAAGGAACATAGGTTAGAAGTTCAAGGCTACGGGTTTTGCCACTAAGTATATGGGTGATATAGTGCAAGGAAGGTTTTCTGTGTCAGTTTCCTCACCATTAAAATAAAGATTGAATTAGATGTTTTTTTAAGCAACTTCCGATGACAATACACCCTGACCATTGGTACTCTCTCCCTGTCTTCTTTCCCTCCCTTCCCTAGTTCCCTCCTTTGTCCTCATTCCATTTCCTGTCTCCCTTACTCTTCTTTTTCCTTTTCTCTTATGCCTGTTGTTTTTATTCTCAGACCTTTTACACAGGCTCTTTCATTTTCATCGCCAGGCAATTTGTGCCAGGGAGTGTGATGCAAATCAAGTTAGATAGGATTTTGGTGCTGACTGACTAGGAATCGCTCCAGTTGAATTAAAAAAAACCAAAAAACAAAAACAACCCAGTTCCTCTAAACTGCTTCTATTCAGAGTTTCTTGGCTACTGAATTTAAAGAACAAGTTGTTCTTGTGGGAGGTTAATTATAAGAAGTGCTGTTCACCCCTTCCCCATTAGTGACTGACACATTCAAAACAAGTCCCCAGAAATGAACAAACTTGGAGCTGTCTTCCAAGTGAAGACTGCCCCCTCGACTACCACGACCAGTGAACCCACATTTTAAAATGATCTATGAAGCTAATTATATCTGATGATATGAGTTAAGGATTCTCAGAAACTTTCGGTATTTCCTCTCTCTCTCTCTCTCTCTCTCACCCACACACACATATACACACACAGAGTTTTGATCACTGCTGTAATTAGCAGACTTTCTAAATGGTTCTTTCTTGTTTATGAAAACCACTGGTGGTGATGAGGTGGTAAAATTGGGAAGAATAAGAAAAGCCACAAAACTATGATGCACATTGAGCTTCCTAGGATAAGTCAATGAGAGAAGAGGAGTGACTTGGTTGAGGAGGATGACATAATATGAACAAATCATGGGGATAAGACATAATTCTTCCCTTTTTTCACCATTTTTTATGGACTCAAAACAAACCAAACTCACTGCCATTGAGTCAGTTCCGACTCATAGCGACCCCTCCTTGGGTTTCTGAGGCGGTATCTCTATGGAAGTAGATTGCCCAGTCTTCCTTCCAAGGTGGTGGGTTTGAACCGCAAGCCTTCTGGTTAGCAGTCAAATACCTTAGGCATTACGCCACCAGAAGGACATAGAATAATCAAATTGGAACAAGTAGAATAAACAATACTTTGGTGCCTGAAGCCTAAGGTAAAAAACCCAAACCCCACTGCCATTGAGTACAACTCATAGTGATTCTATAGGATAGAGTAGAATTGTCCCATAGGGTTTCCAAGACTGAAATCGTTTTGGAAGGAGACTGCCACATCTTTCTCCCATAGAGTCATGGTGCAGTTGGTAGATTAGGAGCCAAGCACTTAACCACTGCACTACAACAGATGCTTGAAGCCCAAGAGAGCTCCTAGTTGTCAAGATGAATTACCTCATAGGCAGGTAACATTGTCATACCACTAGTAGCTGATACTGCTGATGTCTTGTCCCATATCTCCAAGACCACCTCTAAGCTTGTGTGTAGCTAAGGTGGAAAATTTGGCCTTGGAGACAGAAATAATGCTGGAGATCACATGATAGAATTTTGCAAGACCAATGACTTATTCATTGCAAATACGTTTTTCAACAACACATACGGTGGCTGTATATGTGGACTTCATCAGATAGCATATACAGGAATCACATTGACTACATCTGTGACAAGAGGTGATGGAAAAGCTCAATATCTTCAGCCAAAATAAGGCCAGGAATTGATTGTGGAATAGACCATCAACTGCTCATACGCAATTTCAACTTGAAATGGAAGATGATTAAAACAAGTCCAGAATGGCCAAAATATGACCTTGAATATATCCCTCCTGAATTTAGAGACCATCTAAAAAAATAGGTTTGGTGCATTAAACACCAATGACTGAAAACCAAAGGAATTGTGGGGTGACATCAAGAACATCATCCATGAAGAAAGCAAAAGGTCATTAAAAAGACAGGAAAGGAGGGAGAGAATACAAATAACATGAATAAGAAACGAAATGGGTGACATCACAACAGAACCAACTGAAATAAAAAGGATAATATCAGGATACTATGAAGA
>NW_006921700.1:1917698-1919192 GCF_000298275.1 Orycteropus afer afer | reverse complement strand
TTTGCTTGCTGAAAGTGAGGATGACTCGAAGCACTTACTGATGAAGATTAAAGACTACAGTCTGCAGTATGGATTGTACCTCAATATAAAGAAAACAAAAATGTTCACAACTGGACCTATAAGCAGCATCACGATAAATGGAGAAAAGATTGAAGTTGTCAAAGACTTCATATTACTTGGTTCTACAATCGACACCAGTTGAAGCAGCAGTCAAGATATCAGATGATGAATAGCACTGGGCAAATCTGCTGCAAAATAGCTCTTTCAAGTGCTGAAGAGCAAAGATGTCTCCTTGAGGACTAAGGTGCGCCTGACACAGCCATGGTATTTTCAATTGCCTCATATGCATGTGAGAACTGGACAATGAATAAGAAAGACCAAAGAAGAGTTGATGTTTTGAGTTGTGGTGCTGGTGAAGAATGCTGAAAGTACCATGGACTGCTAAAGGAACTAACAAATCTGTCCTGGAAGAGATACAGATGGATGCTCCTTGGAAGCAAGAATGGCCTGACTTCGTCTCATCTACTTTGGTCATGTTGTAAGAAGGAACATTCCCTGTTGTTGTTATGTGCTGTTGAGTCAGACCCGACTCATAGCGACCCCTCCTTGGGTTTCCAAGGCAATATCACTATGGAAGTAGATTGCCCCTTCTTCCTTCCAAGGAGTGGCTGGTGGATTCGAACCGCCAGCCTTCTGGTTAGCAGTCAAGTGCCTTAGCCACTATGCTACCAGAGCTCCTGGAACATTCCCTGGAGAAGGATATCATGCTTGGTAAAGTGGAGGATCAGCAAAAAATGAGAAGGCCCTCAATAAGATGGATTGCCACAGTGCCTGCAACGATGGGCTCAGGTATAACAAGGATTGTGGAGCTGGCACAGGACTGGGCAGTGTTTCATTCTGCTGTGCATGGGTCTGCTATGAGTCAGAGACAACTTGATGGCACCTAACAACAACAATAACAACAACAACATTCTTTTCTTTCAGCCAAGATCCATCTAACATCAACAATGATAGCCTTAATTCCACATCCTCTTCTGAATCCAGCTTGTATTTCTGGAAGTTCGCTGTCAATATACTGCTGCAACTGTTTTTGAATTATCTTCAGCAAGATTTTACTTATGTGTGAGATTAATGATATTGCTTGATAATTTCCACATTCTGCTGGATCACCTTTCTTTGGGATGGGTCTCTTCCAGTCAGTGGCCAGGTAGCCATCTTCCAAGCTACTTGGCTTGGATGACTAAGTGCCTCAGTGTGGCATCCATTTGTTGAAACATCCAATGGGTATTCTGTCAATTCCTAGAGCCTTGTTTTTTGCCACTTCCTTCAGTGCAGCTTTGACTTCTTCCTTCAATACCGTTGGTTCTTGATCATGTGACCTCCTGAAATAGTTGAACATCAACCAATTCTTTTTGGTACAGTGACTCTCTGTATTCCTTTCATCTTCTTTTGATGTTTCCTACATCATTCAATATTTTGCCCATAGCATCCTTC
>NW_006921700.1:1911762-1913836 GCF_000298275.1 Orycteropus afer afer | reverse complement strand
TCATAGTTTCCTTCTATTGCTGTAAAACAAATGCCACAAATAGGTGGCTTTAAATACCAGAAATTTATTTTCTCACAATTCTGGAGGCTGAAAGTCCAAATCAGGTTCTTCGCTATGTGGATTTTTGCCTTATGTGTAGCCTCAGGCATCCTTGTTTCTTTAGCTTGTAGACAATCTTCACATGACTTCCATCACCTACTCCCTTTCCCTGTGTGCATGCTTCTGTATCTAATCTGTTCTTTTCACAATTTAGAAGTGATTGGATTTAGAACAAACCCTACTTGGATGATCTAATTAACATAACAAACTCTTTTTCTAAACAGATTACATCTACAGGTATAACCAAAATGAAACTTATAGCTATCTAGTTAATTCTGACTCACAGTGACTCTAAAGGACAGAGTAGAACTGCCCCCAGGCTTCCCAAGTCTGTAAATCTTTATGGAAGCTGACTGCCTCATCTTTCTCCTGAGGAGCCACTGGTGGGTTCAAATTGCCAATCTTTTTGGTTAGCAGCCAAATGCTTTAATCACTATGCTACCAGAGCTCCTCTGCAGGTATGTCAAAAAACCAAACTCACTGCCATTGAGTCGATTGTGACTCAAAGCAATCCCCATGGGTTTCCAAGGTGGTAAATCTTTACAGAAGTAGATTGCCCAATCTTCCTTCCATGGAGTGGCTGGTGGATTTGAACCACCAATTCTGGTTAGCAGTCAAATGCCTTAGGCACTGCACCACCAGAGCTCCTTCCACTACAGGTACAGGGGTTAGAATTCCAAAATGTATTTTGAGGGGGACATGATTTAATTCATAACATATCTCTGCAGATAATAAAAAGGAAAACATCACTGGCCACTGCCTTAGTTATCTAGTCCTGCTATAGCAAAACTACCACAAGTGGATGGCTTTAATAGACAGAAATTTATTTCCTCACACTTTAGGAGGCTAGAAGCCTGAATCCAGAGTGCTGGCTCTATGAGAAGACTTTCTCTCTGTGTCAGCTCTGAAGGGAGAGACTTGTCTCTTCAGCTTCTGTTTCCTGGTTCCTTGGAGATCTCCATATATCTTGGCATCTATCCTATCACATCTCTCTTCTGCTCACTTGATTAATTTGTTTCATATCTCAAAAGAGATTGACTCAAACTTAAAGCAATAAATGCCTACATAAAAAAGAAGAAAGATGTCAAATTAACTGTCTCACTTTATAAGTCCAGGAACTAGAAGAAGAAGTGCAAATTAAACCTAAACCTACAGAAGAAAGGAAATAACAAAGGCGAGAGCATAAATAAATAAAATAGAAAACAGAGAAACAATAAAATCAGAAGTACATTCTTAGAAAATTTCGATAAAATTGACAAACCTTTAGCTAGACTGACGAAGAAGAGAAAAGATACAAATAACCAAAATAAAAAATAAAAGAAGGGACATTACAACGTACCCAATAAAATAAAGAAGACTATGGATATCTGTACAGCAACAAACTGGATAACCTAGATGAAATGGACATATTTTTAGAAGCATGCAACCTACCCAAACTGACTCAAGAGGAAATCAAGTGTCGATAGACCCATAACAAGTGAAAAGCTCGAACCAGTGATCAAAAACCTCTCAATAAACCAAAGTCCTGGGCCAGACGGCTTCACTGGGGAGTTCCATCAAACATTTAAAGAACTGACATCAATACTCTTTAAACTCTTCCAAAAGATAAAAAAGGAATATTATCTAATTCATTCTATGAAGCAAACATAACCCTGACACCCAAACCAAACCAAAAACACCACAATAAAAGAGAACTACAGGCCAATATCTCTTATGAATACAGATGCAAAAATTTCCAACAAAATCTTAGTGAGCAGAATCTAATACCATGGCCAACTGGGATTTATTCCAGGAATGTAGGGATGGCACAACATTAGAAAGTCAATCAAAATAATACACTACATCAATAGAACAAAGGAAAGGAACCTCATGATTACATGTATGGATGCAGAAAAAGCATTTGATAAAATTCAACATCTTTTATTTTTTTTTTTGTCCTATATATATATATATTTTAAATTAGGATTTGGGTGAA
>NW_006921700.1:1909667-1911053 GCF_000298275.1 Orycteropus afer afer | reverse complement strand
ATATAAAGTTAGTGGTCATTTTTTCCATATCCCTAAAGAATGTTGATGGGATCTGGATTGGGATTGCATTGAATGTATAGATTGCTTTGGGTAGAATCAACATCTTTTCTTGATGAAAACCATAAATAAGACTGGAATATAAGGGGAATTCCTCAATATGATTCAGGACATATGTGAAAGTCAATGGCCAACATTATACTTAATGGAAAAAGACAGAACTTTCCCTTGAAATTCGAACAAGACAAGGGTGTCTGCTTTCACCATGTCTATTCAATATAGTATTAGAACTACTAGCCAGAGCAATAAGAGAAGAAAAAGAAATAAAAGGTAACCAAATTTATAAAGGAGAAATAAAATTATCTCCATTTATAGACAGGAAATCTCAAGAGTCCACAAGAAAACTTTTAGAGGTCATAGAGGAATTTCACAAAGTAGCATGGTTCAAAGTAAACAAAAATCAGTTGGTTATTTATACACCAGCAATGAAAAGTCTGAAAGGGAAATTAGGGAAAAAAATTCCATTTATAATAGCATCTAAGACAATAAAATACCTAGAAAGAAATATAACAATGGACATGAAGGACTTATATAATGAAAACATAAAACACTGCTGAAAGAAATTAAAGAAGACTTAAATAAAAAGGAAAGATGTTTCATGTTCATGGATTGGAAGACTTAATATTGTTAAGATGTCAGTATCACCCAAAGTGATCTATAGATTCAACACTATCTTGACCAAAATTCTAATAACCTTCTTTATAGAAAAAGAAAAACTAATCCTCAACTTTACATGGCATGGTAACAAGCCCCATATAGGTAAAACAATGTTGAAAGAGAAGAACAAAGTAGGAGGACTCACACACTTCCTAACTTTAAAACACACTATACAACTAGAGTAATCAAAACAGCCATGTGCTGTTACAACAATAGACACAAATGGAATAGACCTGAGAGTCCAGAACCCACATATCTATGGTCAACTGTTTTTTAAGACAGGTGCTAAATTAATTCCACAAGGAAAGAAGAGGCTTTTCAATAAATGGTGTTGGCAAACTTGGATTTCTACATGGAGAAAATGAAACAAGTTCCTCACTCACCCACTTTATGCCACTGAATCAATTATGACTCACAGCGACCCTATAGGACAGAGTAGAACTGCCCCATATGGTTTCCAAGACTATAAATTTTTATGGAAGCAGGATGCTACATCTTTTCCTGCCTACGTCTCACACCATACACAAAAAGAAGTTCAAAATGGATTAAGGATCTAAATGTGCAAACTCAAACCATAAAATTCTTAGAACAAGCAGGGGCAGTGCTGTCAAGCCTGCCTTTCAACAGTGGATTATCTAATATAATAACAACAGCAAAAACAGCAAAAGACAA
>NW_006921700.1:1908140-1909352 GCF_000298275.1 Orycteropus afer afer | reverse complement strand
GCTTCTATACATTTACGAGCCATTTTCCTAAGATAAATTTCTTTCTCTCTCTCTCTATATATATATAAGCTTTGCTGGTTTTTGTTTCTCTAGAGAACCCAGTCTAACACAACGGGATTTTGGAAAATTAAAAAAACGTTTTGTTCATCAAAAGACTACCAAAAAAGTGAAAAGACAAGCTACTGACTGTGAGAATATCTTTGTAAACCATATGTCTGACAAGAATCTAATAATCAAAATATATATGAAACTTTGAGCACTTAACAGCAAAAAGACAAATAACTCAATCATAAAATAGGGAAAGGACTTGAATAGACATTTTACCAAAGAGGACATTCAAATGACCACCAAACACATGAAAAGATGTTCAGTGTCATTAGTTATTAGAGAGATGCAAATCAAAACCACAATGATATAATTTCACTCCTACTGTTGTTGGTGTTAGATGCCATCGAGTCAGCTCAACTCATAGCAACCCTATGTACAAAAGAACGAAATACTGGCTGGTCCTTTGTCAACCTTACAATCCTTGCTATACACTCCCACTGTTGTTGTTATGTGCCGTCGAGTCGGACCCGACTCATAGCGACCCGTCCTTGGGTTTCCGAGGCAGTATCACTACGGAAGTAGATTGCCCAAACTTCCTTCCTAGGAGTGGCTGGTGGGTTTGAACTGTCAGTCTTCTGGTTAGCAGTCAAGTGCCTTAGGCACTATGCTACCAGAACTTCTACACTCCCACCACTTTGTAGTTGTTGTTGTTATGTGCCGTCGAGTCAAACCCAACTCATAGCGACCTCTCCTTGGGTTTCCGAGGCAGTATCACTACGGAAGTAGGATTGCCCAACCCACCACTAGGATGGGTAAAATAAAAAATAATAATAAAATAAAAAATGTTGGTGAGGATGTGGGGGAAATTGGAACCTTTATTCATTGCTAGTGGGAATGTAAAATGGTACAGCTGTTGTGGAAAACAATGTGGCATTTCCACAAAAATTCCACTCCTAGGTATACTCCCAAAGCCCTTGAAAGCAGAGACTCAAAAAGAGACCTGTACACCAGGATTCACTGCAGCACTATTTACAATCGCCAAAAGGTAGAAACAACTTAAGTGCCAATAAACAGATGAATAAATGAACAAGATTTGGTATATCTATACAATGGAATACTACTCCAGCAGTAGGAGAAATGAAGTCTTTTTTTTTTTTTTTTTTT
>NW_006921700.1:1906094-1907103 GCF_000298275.1 Orycteropus afer afer | reverse complement strand
AGTGCTTCTGTTCTACTCCTGGTTCATGCATAGGGCCTGGGGTCTTAAAACCATGCAAGCAGCCATTCAAGGCCCAACGATTGGTCTCTATTCACCTGGAACAACAGAGGAAGAAAGAGAGTGAGGAGGAGGGGGGGATGTGGAATGTGTGGCTGGGTGCCTCCATGAATAACTGCCTCCTTTGCCATGAGACCAGAAGGAAGCACTGGATGCTTCCTGGGTACCATTACTGAACATTTTCATAAAAGATTCCATTGAAGAATCGTGATCAAAAGGAGAAAAACACAGAACAGAATTTCAAATTGTCATGGACTGTAGATTTTTGGAACCATAGAGAGGGTGGATGAACCCCTGAAACTATTGCCATGAGATAATCTTTAAAACTTAAACCAAAACTATCCCCTGAAATCTTCTTAAAATCAAGTCATAGTTCAGCTTAATTAGTGAAGGACTGCCTTGAGCATTTCGCTCTTTTAAGAACATTCTGTATGGGATCCAATTGATAACAGCAACTCGAAAGACTAGATAGGAATCTTCTTGTTGTTGTTGTTATGTGCCGTCGAGTCGGACCCAACTCACAGCGACCCCTCTTTGGGTTTCTGAGGAGGTATCACTACAGAAGTAGATTGCCCAACCTTTCTTCTGAAGAGTGGCTGGTGGTTTTGAACCGCCAGCCTTCTGGTTAGCAGTCAAGTGCCTTAGGCACTACGCTACCAAAGCTCCTGATAGAAACCTTAGGAGGCAGTGAATTTCTGTGAATGGGGGAGGAACACTCAAAAAAGGAAGTTGAGAATGGTTGTGCAACTCGAAGAATATAATCAATGTCACTAAATTGTACACATAGAAACTGTTGAATTGATGTGTGTTTTGCTGTGTATATTCTCAACAACAAAATAAATAAAATTTAGAAAAACATGCAAAAAAAATTAAGCAGCACACCTACATACACAAAAGAGGGAGTGTCACTGTGATTTAAAGAGAGTTAAGATATAATAGCAAAGTATAAGGT
>NW_006921700.1:1904738-1905264 GCF_000298275.1 Orycteropus afer afer | reverse complement strand
ATTACTATTCTAAGATAAAAAGCAGTGTCTTGTATTTAGACATGACATCTAAATTCTTCACTTTCTGGCTTGTTGCACATGTACTCTCTCAAAATACAATTAAATAAATTGACTTCTGATTAGTCCCTAACAAGTTGGGAGTGCTAATTACATTTAGAGGACCATTTGCTAAACAAGACAAAAAGCAATGCTCTGTAGTCTTTCTCCCTGCCATAGTCTAACCTTCTATAGAAGAAACAGTCCTGAGAAAACCCCAGAGGCAGTCTCTGGAGGGACCCTCAATAGGCCCTGTCTTGAAAGGTCTTACAGGAGCCTAAAAACCTTGGGGATGCTCCAGGTACTCATTGACTTCCAACTTCCTAAGTTCAATCTTCAGGAACTCTTTCATATTATGCATAAGGAAAGGGGGAAATGCTTTCAAAAATCACAAGGTCTTGGAGGCGGGGCAAGATGGCGGACTAGGCAGAAGGATTGCACAGACCCTCTTCAACAAAGAAAAGGGAAACCAATTAACACAGACACAGAA
>NW_006921700.1:1903940-1904638 GCF_000298275.1 Orycteropus afer afer | reverse complement strand
TGGGTCTTATTCGGATCCTGATTTGAACAAGTCAACTCTGAAGAGAGATTTAAAGTCCTTATTTCTTAGCAATACATAAACCAAAACCATTGCCTTCAAGTTGATTCCTACTGACCACGACCCCATGTTATAAAGCAGAATTGAGCTCCACAGCTCCATAATCTTGACTGTAATCTTTAGGAAAGCAGATTGTGAGGCCTTTCTGTCTTAGCCCCTGTGGGTGGATTTGAACCACCAGCCTTTTGGGTAGTAGCAGAGAGCAAACCGTTTGTGCCACCCAAGGACCGTTAGAACTTCCCTTGTACACACTGAGGTATTTATAGGTGAAATGACGAGGGTAATGCATGAGGCAGGAATGACAGAAAGCTGATGGTGTCTGTACAAGGGGAGTTCTACTATAGTGTGTGTTTGAAATATTGATGATGAAAAGTAAAACACAAAACACAGTCTATGTACAATATCTACCACTGCACTCAGGAAGCATTCAAAGATATTAGCTATAATTAGAAGCGTAGAACTTTCAAAAAACATTCTAGTAATTTTTATTGACAAAGCTATGAAAGATGTTGAGGTTGATAATAGTGATATGATTTCTGTTAGCATATACATTAACTAGGAATGAGACTGACTTAAGTAAAGTCTCTGTTTCTCAATTTAACATATTTATTTAATGTCTCAAATACTGCACATAAATCAGT
>NW_006921700.1:1888278-1889424 GCF_000298275.1 Orycteropus afer afer | reverse complement strand
AGATGGCTGGCAGTTCAAACCCACCAGCCACTCCTCGGAAGGAAGGTTGGGCAATCCTACTTCTGTAGTGATACTGCCTCGGAAACCCAAGGAAGGATCATTATGAGTTGGGTTTGACTCGACGGCACATAACAACAACAATAACATTGGCTCACATGAGTCATGGCTCTGGTTGAATTCTCTTCCTTGGTCCAAGGAACAAGGTGAAGAACCTCTCGGGCTCAACCAAACAAATGTTTATCAGAGTTGGGTAACTAGGGCAGAACTTTTTATGCTGGCGTGAAGAAAGTCACTACTGCGACAGGAAACATTTCATAGCAAGCCCCTGTCAAAGGGAAAAATTAGTAACAGACATCTTACTTTGACTTTTAACATTTTTCTCACCCATGAAGCCAAATATTAGATGTAAGATTTCTGACCCAGAATTAATCCTGCCAGAGGTTTCTCTTCACTCAAAATTGGTAATCTCTCCTTTCCTGTTTGAAGCCAGGTTTACTCACTTTATATTTCAAAAGGTATCAGGACTGCAGGTGAGTAGAAGGCTGGGGACCACCCTGTGACTGTTATCAGTTGACCTCAGTGAAAAGGGGAAGACAAGTTTCAATCAATGATGTTAAGATTGGCCAATGAGTGATCTTCTATTTTTCACCCTCCTCTTCTCTTGATAAGTATCATTATAACTAGCCTACTTCAAGCCATTTTCTTTTCTTTTCTTTTTTCTTTTTTTTAGGAATTAGAATGGTCTTCCTATATCCTATATGGATATGGGAGCTCTGGTGGAGTAGTGTCTAAGACATTTCACTGTTAACCAGAAGGCTGGCAGTTCAAATCCACCAGCTACTCCTCGGAAGGAAGGTTGGGCAATCTACTTCTGTAGAGATACCTCGGAAACCCAAGGAGGGGTCGCTATGAGTAGAATCGACTCCACAGCAGTGAGTTTTTTTTTTTTTTTTTTTGAGATATGTATAGAACAACTGCTTAGAGTAAACCTTATGTTTCAATTTCTTTGAATTTCATTTATTTTTAACACTCCTTAGTCACCTCCCAAGGCATTTGGTAAATGGCTCTGAGTCTGGGGACCACTAGCTCAATCTTGTCTCCCCGGTCTCTTATACCAACAGTTTCTGAGTGACAGTTACAGCTTCA
>NW_006921700.1:1886038-1887873 GCF_000298275.1 Orycteropus afer afer | reverse complement strand
AAACCTCTTAGCCATACCAAAACACTTGAGGGAATGAGTCGCTGGGCCTGGGGGCTTAGGAACATAGTCATGGCAGACATCAAGGTCAATTGGCATAACACAGTCCACAAAGACAATGTTCTACATTCTATTTTGGTGAGTAGCAACTGGGGTCTTAAAAGCTTGTGCGTGGTCTCTCCTTGTCTAGAGTAAAGAAGAGTGAAGAAAATAGAAGACACATGAAATAAGTAGTCCAAGACACTAGTGGGCCATGTGAACCTCAGCCTCCATGGCCCTGAGACCAGAAGAATTAGATGGTGCCCAGCTACCACAACCAACCACTCTGAAAGGGGTCACAATAGGAGATCCTAGATAGAATAGAAGAAAAATGTGGGAAAAAAATTCAAAATCATAAAAAAAAGCAGGCTAAGTGGTCTGATAGAGACTGGTGGAACTCCCAAGACTGTAGCCCTTAATCACCATCCAAGCCCAGAACTGAACTTACCCCCTTGGCTCAAATAATAGACAGGCCTATGAGGTGAACAATAACTCCAGGGAGGTATGCACTCTTTAGAACAATCAACCATAATAGATCAAAAGGGAAGCATTTGCTCAGAGATAAAGCTCAGAAGGCAGGACTACCAGATAGGAAAGAAGGACAAAGGGAAATGGTAACCTCAGGGAGAAAATAGGGAGTGCTGTTACATTCCGGGGATTGTAATCAACTGTCCAATGGGAAAAGAATTTGCTCTATAAACTTTTACCCAAATCACAATAAAAAGATTAAAACAACAACAACAACAACAACAAAACCCTTGGTTGGATATACATGACTGTATCTCCACTGCATTTGACTATGGGACTCATATGTAGACAAACGTTGCCTTAGCCCAGAGCACTTTCCTCTCCACACTGAAGAAAAATGCATAAAGGAAGCAGGACAAGGTAAAATAACTCCTACTTTTAGGAGGTTTTGGCTCCAAAACCAAGATAGAACTCCAGTACCTGTGTGGATCACATGGTGGGGCTCCTTTTTCTGAAAATAATTGGGCCTGAATGACCTTGAAAGTATGTGGGTGGCCCAAACGGTTTATGCTTGATTATTAAAGGTTGGCGTTGGAATACACTCAGTGGTTCCTTGGAAGGAAGGCCTAGCAATCTTTGGTGAAGATTGCAGCCAAGAAAACCCTAAGGAGCAGTTCTACTCTGTAACCCTGGAGTCTCCATGAGTCAGAATCAACTCAACAGCATTGGGCTTCATTTTTTGGGTTTAAATGGCTTTGAACCAAAGCAGATGAAAAACTGTTGCATGAGAGTCTACACGCAGAGGTCATTGGTGTGTGTACATAGAACAGTCTATGTCAGTGCCTTAACTCAATTTTAAAGTCTTGACATAAATCTAGAATCCATGTTGAACTTTAAATCTGCCTTTTCTAACAGCACTTCCTCTAAGCTTGATGTTGTCCTAACAATATACCCTAAAGGAAACTTTTTTTTTTTCCTTAAAGGTCTGGCAGGTGCAGGACATGGTCTTTCCTTTATAGTCAAACATGCAAGATGCCATAGCTATGCCCAAAGGGTCTTGATGTACCGAATTATTGATAAATCTTTACAATGGCTCCCCAGAATTAGATATGATTGAGAAAGCAATTTTTATAGCAGGTTTCCAGAAAAACCTATCCTGCCTGTCCTGTGACCATCCTGTAATAAAATTAAGGGCACATACACTCATAATTATGTACTCTAAGATGGGGCAATCTACCCAACGGGGATCACTGTGAGTGGGAATTGACTCGATGGCAGTGAGTTTGGTATTCTTGGTTTAACCAATCATGTAATCCCACTTATGTGTTATC
>NW_006921700.1:1881853-1883501 GCF_000298275.1 Orycteropus afer afer | reverse complement strand
CTGGGCTGATGGCGTAGTGCCTAAGGCATTTGCCTGCTAACCAGAAGGCTGGTGGTTCAAATCCACTAGCCACTTCTTGGAAAGAAGACTGGGCAATCTACTTCCATAGAGATACCACCTCAGAAACCCCAGGAGGGGTCGCTATGAGTCGGAATTGACTTGATGGCAGTGAGTTCGGTTTTTTGGTTTGGGTAACCCACATATCTTCCCTGACCAGGTACGGACCCATACTCCATGCTCTTGGGGAGACATGTTGGGGAAAAGTTACTAAAATTAAAAAAAGTCTACTCCCAACCCAGAAAATCTCTCCACAAAAACAGAAGACAAAGACAAGTATTATTGGATAAGCATTAAACCAGAAAGTGATGCATCACAGGCAATCTGCTAAAGAGGTTGCAAAGACAGAAAGAAATGTTATCCTTTTATATAGCAGAGTGGCTACAACCCATTACATTTATGTTTAAGATAAAACTGCTAATTTTCCAGTATCTTTATGGCAGTATACCTGAAGTGATGCTAATCTCCTTCTAGGAAACAAGAAGGGAGGGGAGGATCACCTGAAGTACATTTCAAAGATATAGCTGCCAAATCCTTGAGGAGACCTTAGGTACTCTTCAAAGAGACAAATAATTTACAAGTACAGGACACCTGAAGTGAATTCTGAAAGAACACTCAGAATTGTGTTCTGAAGGGGAGACTCATCCCTTATTCTCGATATCTAAACTCATTTTCAATTTCTATTTTTCCTTATAGGTGGAAGGGGACAATGGGGGCCGGACAGATAGCGGGAAAGGTGTTCTTCCCCAAGAGACCTTCACCATTGAGCCTGCAGATCCACTTCTAGGAATTCTACGATTAAAGAGGAAAATTAATCTTCCTTTGATATTTAAAGTTTTCTTACCCATGAAACCAAATGCAAAACTTAAAAAACAAAACAAAACAAAACCTCACTGTCAACTCCAAATATTCACTGTAAATAAATTCTTGACCCAAATTAATCCTCCCAGAGGCTTTTCTTTCACCCACAGTCGCTAAGCTTTTCTTTCCTGTTGGGAGCCAGGCTTATGAAATGTGAATTTCAAAAGGTATCATGGCTGCAGGTGGTTGGAGGGTTAGGGACCACCTTGTGACCTGGTATCAGTTGATCTCAGGAAAATGGGAAAGACAGAGTCCAGTCAATCAGTCAAATAGAAGGCAATCTTCTATTTTTCTTCCTCTTCTCTTATAGGCTCCATTGTAACTAGCATACTTCAAGCTATTTGCTTTTTCTGGAATCAAAATGATCTCCCTACATGCATACATAGAAGTCCCAGTGGCCCTGTGGTTAAGCACTCAGCTGCTAACTGAAAGATTGGAAGTCATCAGCTGTTCCACAGGAAAAAGAAGTGGCAGTCAGCTTCCATAAAGATTAAGAAAAAAAACAAACGAAAAACCATTGCCATTGAGTCCATTCCAACTCACAGCCACCCTATAGGAGAGAACAGAACTGCCCCATAGGGTTTCCAAGTCTGTAAATCTTTATGGAAGTAGACTACCACAGCTTTCTCCCCAGAGCAGGCTGGTGGGTTGGAACCACCCACCTTTCTGGTTACCAGTCAGTTGCTTAACCACTGTGCCACGAGGCAGAGGTGTTTCTATGAAATAAAGC
>NW_006921700.1:1880475-1881293 GCF_000298275.1 Orycteropus afer afer | reverse complement strand
AGCATACCTTGGACTTGCCCCTGTCACCACCAGCACGTGTGCTCATGTCCAGCTTGGCCTCCACCTCCACCTGGTAGTTATTGCTAGTGGTGGAAAAAGCAGAACATTCTAGAATCAGATTTAGCAGAGTGAAGGGAGAGGAGGGAGGAGGAGGAAGGACTAGACAGGCTGTGAGATTGCCCAGAGCCAAGGCAACCCCAAAGCAGAAAGCGGGAAGAATGACAGGAACCTCTAAAGGGGTAGGGATGGGAAGAGAAATGCAGTGGACTGGCCTCCTTGGGGCTGCTTTTCCAAATCTCCTAGATAATCACACTAAAATTAATGCCCACAGTAGACCCAGGCTACATAGCAAAAAAAACACAAGTGTCTCTGCCCACCCCACTACCAGCCCACCCATTCTGCGGAGGTAAGTCAGAGACAAGGCTTCCTGAAGATACACGCTTAGAAGGGAGAAAAGATCACACGGTCAGCCCTGACCCATGGAGGCTCTCAAACGTGAAAGCGTTAGTTTTAACTTGCTGAATGATCTCTCACAGCTGACGATGGAAGTTGTGATGGTTAATGGAAACTGCTCAGTGGTGCCCCCTTCAAGAGGTAAGGGCCCATGGTGGGTGCAGTACCTTAGATACATCTCTGCCACCTGGGCTCCTTCCATAAAGATGACTGTACTCTTTCCTACAAGGTCACTATGAGTTGAAATTGACTTGACAACATGAGTTTGGTGTAGTTATACACATATAGAACAACTGCTCAGAATAACTGCTATGTTTCAATTTCTATGAGTTTGGGTTGTTTTTAACACTACCTAAGGAACCAGA
>NW_006921700.1:1878170-1879525 GCF_000298275.1 Orycteropus afer afer | reverse complement strand
AGAGGGCTGTAACCCTGGAGACGGTGAGAGATGGCAAGAAGCAGAGCAGGGAAATGGCGGCAGCAGAGCAGCAGACCCAAGAGACCAGCAGGAGACAGTGTGGTGGGCTTCCTGGCCTACAGAGCAAGAACTTGGAGCCCCTTCAGGCAGGAGGTTTGTTGGCAGAGTGGGATGTCTCTGGGCACTCTGCAGAGCTAGGCCAATCCATGGAGCTAGAGAGCTTAGTGCCTTCGGGCCAAGACTTACTGGTGGAGTGGGGTGCTTTCATGTACTTATTGATGGAGCAAAAGAGCTTTGTAACACTTGCTGGAGCAGGGCAGAGGCTGGGGCTGGCCCAAGAGGCCCAAGGGGCTGAGGGCCAAAGGAACCAAGGGCCAGAGTGAGGCCTGCCTATAGGCACTGCTGAGAAGAAGCTGTCCTGAACAAAGAACTGTATCCAACTGTTTCTGATCCTGAATTATAATCTGTTACTTCCCTAATAAACCCCATAATCATGAGTACTGTCTTTAAGTTCTGTATGGCCGTTGCAATGAATTATCTAACCCAGCAGAGAAGTAGAGAGTGTCGTGGGAAAGAAAGTTGGTGTCAGAGCTGGTAGAAAGGCTAGAGAGAGGAGGTATGTCTTACCTCTGCTTCATAGGAATAAGCCTTGGGCTGATGCTGATGGTGATTTTCTCTCCCATTCATGAAGTTAGAGGAGGTCAGAAGCATCTGGCCACACCATTTTTACAAAAGAGTAGTAAAAAAGCCAAGAATAATACAGATATTTGGAGCAGGACAGGGCTTTAGAGAGAATTTAGTCCAATAGTCCATGCAATAAAACTGAGTCCCAGTGAGAGGAAATGACTCACAGGACATTAGGCAAGACCAGAATCCTGTTGTTTTGACTACCCCAACACCCAGGCCTCCTTGTACTGCTCCTCCCTCAGACTACAGGGCTGCATTATGGGAGATATTTAAATCTCTCTTATTGACACAATGTGATTAAAATTGGCAGTCAGTAGGGTTGCTCAATTTAGGTGCGCTGGTGGTGTAGTACTCAATTTAGCAAATAAAAATACAAGACGTCAGATAAACAGTGAAGTTTTTTGTTTTTTAGTGTAAGGATGCCACATGCATAAATATGTCTATTATGTGTGCACTTAGTATTGTTAGGTACCAGAGAGTTGATTTTGACTCATAGTGATCTTCTATGACAGAGTATAACTGTCCCATAGGGTATTCTAGGCTAGAATTTTTACAGGAGCAGATTGCCAGGTCTCTGTCCATGGAGCCGCTGAGTGATTTTGAACCTTCAACCTTTTGATTAGCAGCCAAGTGCTGAACTGTTGTCCTACCAGGGCTCTTTACATACA
>NW_006921700.1:1860747-1861432 GCF_000298275.1 Orycteropus afer afer | reverse complement strand
TATAATTGCTGGTCAAGTTGATCTGTAGGAATGAATTGCCTTGGCACAGAGAGGTGGAGCAATATACCACAGTGCCCCTGAGGGACACTTCAAGGGAAAGCTGCATGTGTTGCAGACTCAGTCCCCAGGGACCAGCCATCCAAGTGTTGGCAGGGCCTAGTTGTGGCTTGTGAGGTCAGAGATGGCTTTACGAGTGGCCCAGAAGCAAAAGGGTGCAGGAAATGAATTGGGAGCCCTAGGAATGCTCTTCTGTTGCCAAACTCTGGTACAGTTCTTGCCAAGGCACTTCATCACAGCCACCAGCAGCATATTGGGGGGAAATGATGAACAAAAATAATAGCAGACATTGCCTGCTATGCAATTAGCACTCTTCTAAGTGCTTTACCTATAAAAACAATTTATACTTTATAATTCCATAAAATATTTGAAGTAGGTATTATTATAATTGTCATTTTACATAAACTTACCTTAGGTCCCTCTGCTAAGAAGTAGCAGAGCCTGAATTTGAACCTATGAAGCATGGCTCCACCCTGTATGCATTTTTTAATTATCTTCAGCATAATTTTACTTGTGTGTGATATTAATGATATTGTTCGATAATTTCCACATTCTCATTAGATCATCTTTCTTTGGAAGGGGTATGTGATGGAGCTGTGTGTCAACTTGGCTGGACCCCAGTTCTGTG
>NW_006921700.1:1860007-1860647 GCF_000298275.1 Orycteropus afer afer | reverse complement strand
AGACAGAAGTTGTGATTTGCCTGAGGGCCCACAGTTGCTTAGTGATCAAGTTGAGACTAGAACTCAAGAGGCTGAGTCTCAGGGCCCTTTCTGGCACACCAGGGTGTACCTGTGCCTTCCCTTATGACATTAGAATCTTCCAACCTGTGAATTTAAGAAGGAAATCCTAAGGGGGTGGCCTCACATAGTTATGCCCCCTTCACGCCTCTCTTTGGCTCTCACTTTATAGTGAGGGCTCTCCATGTGGTTAAAACAATACAGGCCACCGAGGCTTCTTTGAAGATCTTTCAAAATAGTAGTTCTCAGACTCTAGCCTGCTTCAGAATCCCCTGGTGACTTGTTAAAATATAGACCCTTTGTTCCCAGCCCTAGAGCTTCTGATGCAGACGGTCTGGGATGGGCCCTGAGAATCTGCATTTTCAACAAGCTCCTGGCTGCTGCTACTGTTCCAGGAACCGCCCTGGAGAGCACTACTGGAGGGGATGGTATCACGTGGATTCTGCAGAGGTCCTTGACGAAACAAGGAGAAAATAGTCCTTGTGTTTGGTCATACTGCATCTCAGTTACAGAAAATCATATTCTCAGTGTTACAGAAGGCATTGTGTTTAGGGGCAAAATCCGTCTAAATAAATTTGCTGAG
>NW_006921700.1:1852493-1854522 GCF_000298275.1 Orycteropus afer afer | reverse complement strand
CTGTCTTTTTAATAATCTTTTGTTTTCTTCACATATGATGTCCTTGATGTTACCCTAAAACTCATTGGGTCTTTGGTCATTAGTGTTCAATGATCAAATCTGTTCTTGAGGTGGTCTCTAAATTCAGGTGGGATATATTCAAGGATGTACTCTGGCTCTCATGGACTTGTTTTAATTTTTTCAGCTTCAGGTGGACTTGCATATGAGCAATTGATGGTCTGTTCTGCAGTCAGCTCCCTGCCTTGTTCTGACTGATGATATTGGTATTCTCCATTGTCTCCTTCCACAGATGTAGTCCATTTGATTCCTGTGTATTCCATGCAGTGAGGTTCATATCTATAGTCACCATTTATGTTGCTGAATAAATTTCCAATGAATAGGTCATGGGTCTTGCAAAATTCTCCAGTGTCGTTTCTAACACCAAGGCCATATTTTTCAACTAACAATGCTTCTGTGTTTCTAAATCTCACATTCCAATCACCAGTAATGATCAATGCATCTTGATTGCATGTTTGGTCAATTTCAGACTGCAGAAATTGCTAAAATTTTTCAATTTCTTCATCTTTGGCATTAGTGGCTGGTGGATACATATGAATAATAACCATATCAACTGGTCTTCCTTGTAAGTGTATGGAGATTGTCCTATCACTGACTGTGTTGTACTTCACGATACATCTTAAAATGTTCTTTTTTACAATGAATGCACACTATTCTTCTTCAATTTGTCATTCTCAGCATAGTAGACCGTATGATTGTCTGATTTAATATGGCCAATGCCTGTCCATTTCAGCTCACTAATGTCTAGGATATCTATCTTCAAGCCGTCCATTTCATTTTTGATAACTTCGTATATTCCACATTCCAATTATTAATGGATGTTTGCAGCTGTTTCATCTCATTTTGAGTCGTGCCACATCAGCAAATTAAGGTCATGAAAGCTTTACTCCAACCACACCATTAAAGTTGACACTACTTTGAGGAGGCAGGTGTTCCCTTGTATTTTCAATTCCTTTCAACCTGAGGGTCTCATCTTTTGGCCCTATATCAAACAATGTTCTGCTGCTATTTGTAAGTGTTACACTGGCTAATTTTTTAGAAGTAGATTGTCAGCTCCTTCTTAATCTTAGACTAGAAGCTCTGCTGGAACCTGTCCACATGAGTGACCTTGCTGGTATTTGAAATACTGGTGGTATAACTTCCAGTATCACAGCAACATGCAAGCCAGCACAGTATGACAAACTGACAGGTGAATGGTGGCCCTGTTGTTTCCCCTGTGGATATTCAATGGTTTTTCACAAAAAGTATCAATGAATTGAGTAATTAGGGATTAACGTTTAGTCTGGCTCCAACCCAAGAAACTATTATTCTCCCCAAAAGAGATATCAAACACTAATTGCATAGCCATTACATGCCAAAAAATGCTTGTCCTGCAGAGAGAAGCAGCCAGGAGAGACCACATTGACACAAATCATCCACATTAGACAGCTAGAGTTGGCGACTGTGTTTATCATTGAACCAGGCAACAGGCATCTCCCAGAAGGTATTGATGGAATCAGCCTGTACAGAAACCACTTGATAAAGGCTGAGCTTAGATGAAAGTTTACTTACATGTTTCGGCAGAAAATTTAGTGCTGGGGGTTCAGTCTAAAGCATGAAATAGGTGCCACAACATAGCAGTAGAGTGTGAGATGGGAGAGAGGTATGTGAGATTAGAGACAGACCAGCCTCAAGACTGGATCCAACAGAACATTGTTTTGGCTACACTGACCAAGGCTTGCCAATGGTTCCTTATGTGAAAGGACTGGAAGGTGGAATCAGTACATATGTGAATGAATAATTTATTTTAGAAGGATCAGCACAAAGCTGGTCCATTGTAAAAATGTCAGTGGGGTGGTATCTGACCTCTTTTAATTTCAAGAGGGGGAGAAAGAACCACCATCAGCATCAGCCCAAAGCCATTCCTATGAGGTGGAGGTGAGACATTCCTCCTCTCTCTAGCCTTTAAGTGTGAAAATAGCCTGCCTTATGA
>NW_006921700.1:1851892-1852393 GCF_000298275.1 Orycteropus afer afer | reverse complement strand
ATTCCCTTAATGTAACTCCGCAGCCCAATGGCCTTCCCAGGTACAAATTGTGTCTGGCCTCAATGGAGAATGCAATAGAAGCAGCTTGCAAATTTCAGCTGGGAATTAGGGAGATGGAAATCAGAATGAACTCTTGAGGGATGCCAGTGTGGTAGATAATTTAATACTGGGTTCTGGTTTCCTCTTTATCTGTGTAACACTATGCCTAATCCTCCCTGCAGAGGAGGCAGGGAGCCCACTGGAGGCCAGGACTAATGATTAGTAGTAACATATTCCTAGAGTGCCTGGGTGGTGTGAATAATTCATGCACTTGGGTGCTAACCAAAAGGTTGGAGGTTTGAGTCCATCCAGAGCCACCTCGGAAGAAAGGTCTGATAATTTACTGCTGAAAAATCAGCCCCTGAAAATCCTCTGGCACACAGTTCTACTCTGACACATATGGGATTACCATGAGTCCAGGTCAACTCGATGGCAACTGGTTGTATTCCCAATCAGCCAGAC
>NW_006921700.1:1849652-1850285 GCF_000298275.1 Orycteropus afer afer | reverse complement strand
GACTCGACAGAACATAACAACAACAACGACAACATTCAGTCATTTGGTGGAAGTCACAAAGACTATGGCTAGAAAGCTTGTATTAAATAATTCACTGCACAATAGCATGGTTCTCTTCATAGTTGTTTGGTATGTAGCCATATCAAAATCTATATATCAATCAATCTATCTGTAATTATATGGTGTGCATAGAGTGTGAGCACAGTCCTTTTGATGTCAAGCCTCAAGTTACAGAAATCAGGCAGGAATGTTATATATAGTTGCTGGGCTAGGGAATCCTATTACAGTCACAATTCTGGTGGCTAGAGTGGAAAAAACAGGCAAGTGATACTCTTTAAAAATTAAGATTATTTTTTACCAGTAAATGCATTTCAAGTCCACCCAGAGGCACCTTGGAAGAAAGACCTGGTGATCTGCTTGGCATTGAAAATGCTATGGAGCACAAGTCTACTCTGACATACATGGGGTCGCCATGAATCAGTAACAGGTTATGCCACCAAGGGCTGGCTTGCAGCCCAACAGTAGAAAGACTTACATGCAGAACACCCAACCTAGGGCAGTGTTCCCACCTACTCTATGGAATACACCCGTTGGAGCAATCAGCCATGGGGCACCAGAGGGGCAACATTCACA
>NW_006921700.1:1847152-1848166 GCF_000298275.1 Orycteropus afer afer | reverse complement strand
TAGGTTCCTATGAATTGGAATCAACTTGATGGCAATGAGACCAGTGCCCAGGAGTCCTTGGGTGGTACAAATGGTTACCACTTGGCTGCTAACCGATAGGTTGGAGGTTCGAGTCCACACAGACGTGCTTCAGAAGAAAGGCTTGAATCTATCTTTTAAAAATCAGCCATTGAGAATGCTGTGGTGCCCAGTTCTACTCTGACACACATGGGGTTGCCCTGAGACAAAACTGATTTGACAGCAAATGGTGGTGGTGGTGGACCAGTGCCCAGCAAGGTAGCTGTGGCCATAAGAACCAAGATTAACACATAAGGACAATCCGTAAGGAAGAAAAAGTGATGCAAAGCAGAAGAGAATCCAGTGAGTGAGCCAGGGAGGGTAAGGCCAGCAGGAGCAGGTAGGACAGGCTCCAAGGAGGAGGCAGTGTGTGATCTCGCTTTTGAAGGAGGGGCAGGAAAATGGGCAAAGAAAAGAGCATCAATCTGCTTGATATTCTAATCTCCAAACCCAGGGGTTTCAAACTTAAGTGCTCAAATAATGTCTATTGGAAGGATCAGCATGAGGTTGGTCCATATGAGGCAAGGTTAAAGATGCCCCAAATGTCCACCTTTTCCAGACTGCGGTGTCACTCCATCATCTCTGACATCCTCCTTCTCCCCTCAGTACTCTCCCTCCTGTCTTAGGGTTCCATAGTTTGCTGTAAAGTCTCACAGACCTCAGAAACTGCCAAGGAAACAGTTCACGAAGTGGTGGAAGAGACTGGGAGGCTGCAAGTCCCAGGTCCGTGGGTAGGTCTGGAGGATCTCTTCACTGGCATGGTTGCAGGGGCTGGGAAACCCAAATCAGGGGGTCAGATGACCAGCTGCTGTCTCAAGTCCAGGGGTGAGATGATGGTGAACCAAACGCAGGACTGGAGCAAGAAAGAGAACTTTCCCAGAATGTTCACATATGTACCCTCAAAGAAGCTAAGGGTGGTGACTTGAGTCACACGCTCCAGGAAGGTGGGACTCAAGA
>NW_006921700.1:1844762-1845846 GCF_000298275.1 Orycteropus afer afer | reverse complement strand
GAATTCCCATTCTTCTCAATGCTCATTCATAATTTGTTATGATTCACACAATCAAATGCCTTTGCATAGTCAATAAAACACAGGGAAACGTCTTTCTGGTATTCTTTGCTTTCAGTCAAGATCCATCTGACACCAGCTATGATATCACTCATTCTATCTCCACTTCTGAATCCAGCTTTCATTTCTAGAAGCTCTCTGTCAACATACTGCTGCAATTATTTTTGAACTATCTTCAGTAAGATTATACTTGCATGTGATATTAATAATATTGTTGGATAATTTCCACACTCTGTGGGATCACCTTTCTTTGGAATAGGTACAAATATGGATCTTTTCCAGTCAGGTAGCCAGGTAAGCTGCCTTCCAAATCTTGAGGCAAAGCCAAGCAAGTGCCTCCAGCACAGCATCCGTTTGTTGAAACATCTCAATGGTATTCTGTCAATTTCTGGAGCCTTGTTCTTTGCCACTTCCTTCAGTGCAGCTTCAACTTCTTCCTTCAATACCATTAGTTCTTGATCATATGCCACTTCCTGAAATGGATGAACATAAACCAATTCTTTTGGTTCAGTGATTCTGTGTATTCCTTCCATCTTCTTTTGATGTTTCCTGCATCATTCAAAATTTTGGCCATAGAATCTTTCAATATTGCAACTCGAGGCTTAAATTTTTTCTTCTTTTCTTTCAGCTTGAGAAATGCCAAGCATATTCTTCCATTTTAGTTTTCTAACTCCAATTCTTGGCACATTTCATTACAATTGACTTTTTCTTCTGGAGCTGCTCTTTGAAATCTTCCGTTCAGCTCTTTTATCTTGTCATTTCTTCCTTTTGCTTTAGTTACTCTCCATTCAAGAGCAAGTTTCAGAGTGTCTTCTGCCATCCATTTTGGTCTTTTCTTCCTTCCCTATCTTTTTAATGACCTTTAGCTTTCTTCATGGATGATGTTCTTGATGTCATCCTACAATTTCTTTGGGTTTTGGTCATTGGTATTCAATGCATCAAATCTATTCTTTAGACGGTCTCTAAATTCAGGAGGGGTATAATCAAGGTCATATTTTGTCTCTTGTGGACTTGTTTTAATTGTCTT
>NW_006921700.1:1841213-1842567 GCF_000298275.1 Orycteropus afer afer | reverse complement strand
AATCCCTGCTATACTTGAGCCCATCATCGCAGCCACCGTGTCAATCCATCTCGTTGAAGGCCTCCCCCTCTTTTGTCGACCCTCCACTCTACCAAGCATGACATCCCTCTCATCTAGTTAACATTTGTTAAATATCAATAGTTAATCATTGTTGGAGGAGCCCTGGTGGTGCAGTGGTTAAGCACTTGGCTGCTAATTGAAAGGTTGGTGGTTTGAACCCACCAATCACTCCATAAGAGAAAGACATGGCAGTCTGCTCCCATAAAGATTACAGCCTTGGAAACCCTTTGGGGTCAGTTCTACTGTATTCTATAGGGTCACTATGAATCAGAATCCTCTATGACAACGAGTTTAGTAGTTAAACAAATACACAGTTTACCATTGATCCAACTATTGGACGACAAATGCATAAGATAGCAATACTCCAGCTCTGTCCTTGAGAGAGAAAATCATCTTACTTTAAAGCTTTTCAGGGAAATACTTAGTTTATAGTACACGAATTAAGATCAGGTCACAAATCCCAGGAAATTTGATAATAAAATTAATAGCCTCATATCAAGGCAGAGCAGAGGTCAGGCAATGCTGGCTGAGATCACTGTCCAGCAGTAAGAACTGAAGTGGGTTCTTTCAGAGTGAAGTGAATGAGTGTTAACTCATACGAGGTTAAAAACAAAACAAAACAAAACAAAAAAACACCTCATTGTTGTTGATTCACTTTGACTCATAGCGACCTCTCCTGGGGTTTCTGAGGTGGTATCACTATGGAAGTAGATTGCCCAATCTTCCTTACGAGGAGCGGCTGGTGGGTTTGAACCTCCAGGCTTCTGGTTAGCAGTCAAATGCCTTAGCCACTGTGCCACCAGAGCTCCATATGAGGTTTAAAGTGCCCCCTAATGAAGCCGTATCCTCCTTGTATTTTAGATGTGTGGCTGATTTTTTGGAAGAAAGCACAGGGCTTTATATTTACTACAGTTTCATTTAAGTTTTGCTCTTTGGGAAATATGAGCAAATAGGGGCTAGGTGCAAGGACAACTCAATTTTGTGGTGACAGTTGTAGGACAGGAGCCCTGAGGAATGTCTCCAGAACTCCCTCCAAGTGGTCAGGTGCTTCTCTGTGGATGCTCTTGGTGCACATAGTGTCCAATAGCTTGCAGAAACACAGAAATACCATCTGCTGTATAATCCTATATTCTAATCCTGAAACTCTATTGTTATGGATTGAATTGTATCTCCCCCAAAATATGTGTTATAAATCCTAACCCCTACAGCTATGGATGTAATTCCATTTGGGAATAGGGTTTTACTTGTTATGTTACTGAGGTCATGTCCATTTCAGTATTTTTTTTTTTTTTTT
>NW_006921700.1:1838567-1840260 GCF_000298275.1 Orycteropus afer afer | reverse complement strand
CTCTCCTCTTCTCCACTGTCCTCAGAAGTTATGAACTGCATCGAGCTAGCACATCATGGTCCTCCAAGGTCCCCAGCATGTAGCCTATCCTGGCTAGGAGACCCAGCCACCTGGACTAGCTGTCATTTTCAGACATGTTGTCTAGTTTCTTAGTGCTGCTTCAACAGGAATACCGCAGGTGGGTGGTTTTAATGAACAAAAATTTATTTTCTCACAGCTTAGGAGGTTGTTGTTGTTGTTAGGCACTGTTCAGTTGGCTCTGACTCACAGCAACCCTGTGTACAACAGAATGAAACACTGCCCTGCCCTGCATCATCCTCACTGTCCATGCTATGCTTGAATCCCTTGACACAGCCACTGTGTCCATTCATTTTCTTAAGGGTCTTGCCCTTTTTCACTGACCCTTGACTTTACCAAGCATGATATCCTTCTCCAGGACATGGTCTCTTCTGACAACATAACCAAAGCAGGTGACATGAAGTCTGCACATTTTTGCTTCCAAGGAGCATTTTGGCTGTACCTCTTCTAGGACAGATTTGTTAATTCTTCTGGCAATCTATGGGATTTTTAGTATTCTTTGCTACTACCACAATTCAAAGGCATCAGCTCTTCTTTGGACTTCCTTATACATTGTCTAGATTCCACACGCATATGAGGTGATTGAAAATACCATGGCTTGGGCTAGGGGCCCCTAAGTCTTCCAAATGACATCTTCGCTTCTTAACACTTTAATGAAGTCTTTTGCAGCAGCTTTGCCCAGTGTAATACATTGTCTAATTTCTTGACTGCTGCTTCCATGAGTGTATTGTGGATCCAAGTAAAATGAAATCCCCGACAACTTCAATCTTTTCTCCATTTATCATGATATTGCTTATTGGGCCAGTTGTGAGGACTTTTGCTTTCTTTATGTTGAGATGTAATCCATTCTGAAGACTGTAGGCTTTGATCTTTATCAGTAAGTGCTTCAAGTCATCTTCACTTTCAGCAAGCAAGGTTGTGTCAAATGCATATTGCTGGTTGTTAATGAGTCTTCCTCCAACCCTGATGCCATGTTCTTCTTCATATAGTCTAGTTTCTTGGATTATTTGCTCAGCATACAGATCGAATAAGTTGAAGGATACAACCCTGACACACACCCTTCCTGATTTTAAACCATGCAGGGTTCCTTGTTCTGTTTGAATGATAGTCTCTTGGTTTATGGACAGGTTCCTCATGAGCACAACTAAGTGTTCTATAATTCTCATTCTTTTCAACGTTATCCCTAATTTGTTATGATCCACACAGTCCAGAGGTTAGAAGTCTGAATTTAGGGTGCTTGGCTGGCTCTAGGGGAAAGCTTTCTGTCTCTGTCAGCTCCAGGGGAAGGTTCTTGCTTCTTTTCAGCTTCTACTCCTTGGCTCTTTGGCAATCTTCATGTGGTAAGGCATCTCCCTTCCTCCATCTCTGCCTGCTGGCTGGCTGAACCTGCTCCTTTATATCTCAAAAGAAACTGATTTAAGACACACTCTACACTAATACTGCCTCCTTAATGCCAAAAGACAGCCCATTCCCAAATGGTGTTACAACCAAAGGTATCCAAACTTAAATTCATAGTGACCTTATAGGAGAGAGCAGAACTACCTCACAGAGTTTCCAAGGCTATAAATCTCTATGGTAGCAGAATATCACGTCTTTCTCCTGGGAAGTAGCTGGT
>NW_006921700.1:1837031-1837907 GCF_000298275.1 Orycteropus afer afer | reverse complement strand
GGCAATGAGTTTGGTTTGGTTTTTTGGTATCTCCCTGATTAGCTCCCAGTTTTCCCCATTGGTGCTATGGCTCCTAGGTTTCCTATCCCACTTCTGGGTCTTGCCTGCCACACACTGAGGCTTAAATAAAGAGAGGCCCTTGGTAACACAACTAGAGGCAGAGAAGGAAATGAACCATTGTCTTTAGCATTACAATGTCCAGGAACTATGTTACCAGGAGGCTAACCTTAATAGGGTGAGAGCTGTGATTGTTCATCCTTACCTCCCTGGCCTCCCTGGTCAGTGCAAATGGTTAGTAGCTGGGCTACTAACCAAAAGGTTGGTGGTTCAAATTCACCTAGAGGCACCTTGGAAGAAAGACCTGGCAATATGATTCTAAAAGGTCACATATGAAAACGTTATGGAGCATAGCTCTGCTTTGCACACCTGGGGTTGCTGTGAGTGGGAACCGATTCAGGGGCAACTGGTTTGGTCTTGGTTGATCTCTCCTTGAGGTTAGATTATGATGAGGGACCGTCACCTCTCTCCTTACCCTTCCATCTGAGGATCCAATCCTGGGACCCCACTGGGTGAAGCTGAATGCCTGAACCTACACGGGGCACCTTACACAAGAAGTCATGGGGCTAGAGGTGATCTGGGGTAGAGGGAACTGTGAGAGGGACAAGGGAATAAAAATGATTCACAGGCTGTAGAGAAATTGGGGAAAGTTCCCAGATGAGAAGTTTCTCTGCCACCTGCAAAGTGGTGACCATTTGGGACACCTGTGAGTCTAGAAGGAAGACCTTGAATTTACTGAGAAAGTCTGGGAGGTCAAGTTGAACAGAACAAAATTCCACTATCCTGGGAATGCTACTCCAACCAGGAATAGAGGGCTAC
>NW_006921700.1:1813844-1835879 GCF_000298275.1 Orycteropus afer afer | reverse complement strand
AGCTGTAAGATTTGAGTGCATTCAATAATATCAATTTAAAAATATTTAAAAAGTCCCTACTGCATGCAAAGTACTCTGATTGGTACTGGGGATAACGCACTGACAAAATGGTACCTGCCCTCATGGTTCTCTCATTTTAGTGGGGACTTGAACATTGAACAGTTTATCACACAAATTTTAGATGATAAGAGTAGCATATACTATGAAAGGGGAGCCCTGGGCACTTAGGAAAATCACATAGGGGACCTTAGCTGAGCCTAGGAGGATCGGCAACTGCCTTCAGGAAATAATGTTTCATCTGAGCTTTGGGAATGAGTTGGATGGGTAAGTGTGGAGAGAAGAGGCAGAGTATTCTAGAAAGATATGAGCCCTGAGGCAGACAGAAACTGAGAGACACTTTCAATGGCTGGAGAGCAGTAAAGCAGGTGAGGAGGCTGGAGAGGTAAGAGGCAGACCACACAGAGCCTCGTGGCCCATTTCACCAGTGGATTGTATTCTCAGAGCAATGGGAAGCCAATGAAAGTCCTTAAACAGGGGGTTGAAAGAATTAGATGTGCATTTTAAACTGCAAATGGATAAAATATGGAAATAGACTGGAAAAAGTCAAGAGAGCATGGGGTGAGACTCTTGCATTAGTCCAGATAAGAAAGAGCATACCCTGAACTAAGTTGGTGGCAGTGGCAAAGAAGAGAAGTGAATTGTTCTGAAAGCCATTAAGGAGGCCAAATAAATCATCAGGACATGGAAGTTAATTAGATATGAGGTAAGGGGGCTAGCTATCCCGAATGGTGTAGACAGATGCTCTTTGCTGATGGCAGGAGAGTAGACAGAGAGCAAGTATGGAGAGAAACTAGATATGGGAGAGACCAGGGTGTGCGTTTGGATATGTTACATTTTTGAGGGATGTTTGAGACAACCATGCACTTCATATAGCAATCTGAATCTGCCCCCAGGACCCATGTCAAATGCCATAACAGCAGCTTATCTAATGATCCCAATAGTCACTGGAATTGCCAAGGTGTGTATGGCACAGTGGTTAAGCACTTGGCTGCTAATAGAAAAGTTGGTGGTTCAAACCCACTCTATGGGAGAAAGATGTGGTAGTCTGTTTCTGAAAAGATTTACAGACTTGGAAACCCCATAGGGCAGTTCTACTCTGTCCTAATAGGGTTGCTATGAGTTGGAATTGACTTAACAGCAATGAGTTTGGGATTTTTTGGTATCTAAGGACAAGAGAAGAATTGCTAGGAAAAGTTGAAAAGTAACTTCACTAAATTGTATTAAAACAAAGCCCCAGAATCCCAATGTGCTCCTTACAAAGCCATCTTGAGCATGTCTTTGCTTAAAAGAATTACAGGCAGTCTTCAGGTTATAAACTTTGACTTATGTACAACCCGTATTTACTAACTAACTCCTCTAAAGTCTATTATATTAAAAATTTGAGATACATACAATGATTCGTAATAACAAATGGGTATTATTTGGTGAAGTACATCGAAAGCATTATTATTATGACTGTATTACATGTTAAAGATATTTTAGTGTATCTGGAAGTGTTTCTTTAATTTTTTTTTATGCATTGAGAAGTATACTATTCACTATCTACTAAGACAAACATTTGACTAAATGACATTAAATACAAACTGTACCTAACTGTTCTGACTTATATACAAATTTGACTTAAGACAGAGTTAGAAACAGGTTTCATTTGTAATCTAGAAATTGGCTGTACAAGACTTGTGTGTTGGTGAAATTGCTAATGGTCAGTGAGAAACACAAGCAGAAAGGCTAAATAATATCACTCATTTGCTAAAAACAAGGTTCCAGGAATTGATGGAATACCAATCGAGATATTTCAACAAACAGATGCAATGTAGCAAACACTCACGCATCTAGGCCATGAAACTTGGAAGATAGCTATCTGGCCAACTGACTGGAAGAGGTCTATATTTGTGCCCATTCCCAAAGAAAGGTATTCCAACAGAATGTGGAAATTATTGAATAACATCATTAACATCGCATGCAAAGAAAATCATTGCTACTGACTATCTTTTTTATCAAGTCAGGAGGGACCAGTTCCTGAAGAAGGACATCATGCTTGATAAAGTAGAGGGTCAGTGATAAGGAGGAAGACCCTCAATGAGATGGACTGACACAGTGGCTGCAACAATGGGCTCAAACAAAGCAATGATTATGAAGATGGTGCAGGACCAGGCACTGCTTTGTTGTGTGGTACATAGGGTCCCTATGAGTTGGAACTGTCTTGATGATGATAACATCACTTTGCTTAAGGACTGACAATGGCATGTGGTGTGACTAAGGGACAGGGGAGAGGGAGACCCGTTGTATACAGTCACCTCGATGGTATTTGCCCATATGGTATTTACCCAAGAGAAGTGAAAGCTTACGTGTACAGGACTGACTTTAGATCAATCCCCAGAAGTGGAATTACTGGGGCAAAACGTATATGCATTTGTAATTTGGGAAGATATTGGCAAATTTTCTCCCATAGGCTTGCACTATTTTATATTCCTTAAGCAATATGGGAGTGTCTATTTCCATAACCTTGCCAAGAAGGGCTTGTCAAACTTTCAGATACTTTCCACCCCGAGAGATGAGAAATGATGTCTTAGTGTCAACTACTCAGAACTCACATGGAAACTGAGTCAGTGCAAAAAGGGCAGGGAGGACACATGTTCTGACCTTCTCTAATCCCACAAGAGGAAGACAGGATTACCAGCAGTAACCCAAGGCCTATTACTGCAAGGCCAGACATGCTGCCTCCCTCCAGCCCTTTCACCAACTGTTCCTCCCAAAGCACCCACCACCTCTCTCCTGGGTTCGATAATTCACTGCAGTGGCCACACAGAGCTCACAGATTATGGGGTTTATTAGGGAAGCACCACAGGCTACGATTCAAGTTCAGGAAAAATGCTCAGCCTCTCTCCCAGCCCACTGTCCCTCAGCCAACAGTCTCTCACAGTCTCTTTCCCAGCAGTGCTGGTCCCTCGGTGTCTCACTCAGCAATGCATGTCTCTTGAGTCTCTTTCCCGGCAGCACGTGTCTCTTTTTGGGGTGCGTGTCTCTTTCTGGGGCACTTGTCTCTTTCGGCAGCACGTCTTCCTCAACCAGCAGTCAGAGAGAGTCTGCCTCTAGGAGGCCTCCTTTTGAGCCCGGCAGGGTGGTCAAACTAGCCAATCATAGCATCAGAACTCTAAGCACTTGAGAGAGAGTGGGCACCTCCCAGAACATTGTTTTGTGCCACTCCCAACAGAAATACTCCAGGTGGACAACTTCAGCAATCAGGAGCTCCTCAGTTGCCCATAGAAAATCCCAACTTGGAGTTTACAAAGACTTATGGGTAGAAAAGCCACACTAAGTAATTTACTACACCACAGTCAGAAACTGCAGATGAATGGGGGATCCATTTTGCTGGGCCTCTTATACTCTCCAAGCTGGGAGTCGGAGCTTCCCTGTTGCCATTTAGGGAAAGTTCCCCTCTGTAGCAGCCAGCACCCTCTCTGACCATCCAACAGGAGTGCTCTCGGAGATGCTGCTCAGTCCTGACTGGACTTACTGCAAACCTTCAAGTACCCTCCCCTTTCAAGTTGCCATGATGGAGGTGGTGTGAAGTGGCAGGGAAAGGTGCCTTACCTCTGAGCACCCACCTGTACTTGTGTGTAACAGAAGAGACCAGATAAAATCTCCTTTTGACCCAGGAGAATGGTAACACATCCCTGTTACTGCTTGATGGTGGACAGGTTAAGAGGCTCAAGGTCCTGTGTCAACCACAAGCATAGTAAGCCATCTTTGAATGATTTAATTCCTTTGCACTGGATACGTCCTATCCATTGGGAGCTGTGGAGTAGGACTGCTAGGGCAAAGAAGACAAAGAAGGTTGCCATGGCTTTCTTTGAACTCAGAATTATTTTTCAAATTGGTTGAGCTTCCAAGTACAGAGACTGTGAGGGAATTCCCTCAAATCTCTTATTTCAATGCCCCTCAACCAATCCCCTCCCTAAAACACCTTCCCTTATAAATCTCCCTTCTTTAGGTTCCTGCTGAAAGGTGCTCTGGTCATTGGGTGTTCCCACTGACTGCAGCTACACAATGCACCCCTGAGGCTCCAGGGACTGCCCCATGGCAGCTTGTCATATGTGCTAGGTAGGTTTGATGCAGTGGCCCAAAGCGAGGCACAAATGCACAGATTACCCTCAGGGGGCATTTCAAAACCTTTTCCAGCTGCTGTCAAGATTTAAATTACTCCTCTCACCTGGATTTCCATTGTTCCCCTACACAAAGCCTTTACTAGACGAAGGCTACTCTTTTTTCCTCTACATATTTATTCCCATTTCCATGCCCTTGTTCATGCTGCCCCTGCCATCCAAATTGTCCCTCCTTTCTGACTGTTCAATTTCTGTGCATCTTGAAAGGTCTATGGAGCTCTAGTGGCACAGTGGTTAAGAACTTGGCTGCTAATCAAAAGGTCAGCAGTTCAAACCCACCAGCTGCTCTGTGGGAGGAGAATGAGGTAGTCTGCTTCCATAAAGACTGCAGCCATGAAAACTGTATGGGGGAGTTCTACTCTGTCCTACAGGGTCACTGTGAGTCAAAATTGACTTGCTGGCAATTGGTTTTTTGGTTTGATCTAAATGTCTAGGTCAGTTTGCACCTCTGCCATGAAAGTTTTCCTGACTCTCTAGTCCCAAATCATCTCTCCTCTCAACTTCTAGCAGTTTTGTTGGGACCCTCACCTTTCACTTGTCTCCCACTGCCTTGTAACGTCCTCTTTCTTCTGCTGTGCCAAATGATTTAACCTCACTTCCTTACTGCTGTACAAGTGCCTTCAGGGCAGAAACCTGGGATGACAGATCACTGTGTTATTTCCACCCCTGTGTTCAGAATGTTCTAGGTACATAGTCAGTGGCCAGTAAACATGTGTGGAATGAATGAGCAACTGACTCCAGCTTTTCTTAAGAAATGGTCACCATTTTAGAGAACACAGAAAGTAACTGTCACACATTAGTCTGACATCAAGCAAAGTTTGAAGTTTGTTTGAAGTTTCTCTACTGTTTCCTCACCCACTGAGGCCACAGAATACTCCTGATTCATTCATGTTCCTCCAGCATTAAGGGCTCAATTGTTCTTGTTCACAAACCCATCACTTTCACAACGGGAGCTCTAGGACTTGCTCTCACACTGGCCCTCTGGAAAGGTCTTCCCTCGTCCAGGCTGATTATCCCTGGCTTCTCCTCTGAAGAAGCCATGGACCCAAAGCATCTACTCTTCTCAGATGAGGGCTTGTTGCCCCTCCTACCCCAAAGGCTCATGATACTATAGTGGATACTAGCCCATGTTAGTGGATTTAAATCATTATGTCATTAACTATTTTCTGAGGGCCTAAACTGTGGCCAGAGGGATTCCCTCTGAAGGCTCAATTTGTCACACTGTGATGGCATACATGTTGCTATGATGCTGGAAGTTATAGCACCAGTATTTCACATGCCAGCAGGATTACCCATGGTGGATAGGTTTCAGTGGAGCTTCCAGACTAGGACAAACTAGGAAGAAAAGCCTGGTGGGTTTGAACTGCTGACGTTTTGGTTAGCAGCTGAGTGCTTAACCACTGATCCACCAGGGCTCCAGATTTAAATATAGGATGGCTGGAAGCAGATTTGTTTGACCCAATAACGGTGTTCCTCACTTGTTCATAAGGAAAGCCAGAGAATGCTCTAGAATAAAATCTGTCCAGAGGAAAATGACTATTCTATCATTGGTCATGAGCCTTGATGTCCTCATACAGCCCAAATAACCTAACATGAGGCGAAGAGCCCAGCCTTGGGAGGAGCTCGTGAGAAGACGGGCGGGGGACTTGGAGCGCATGTGTGTTGGTTAAGCAGTGTCTCCCTGGCTTCACTCCAGCACTGCTTCCATCCATCTGCTTTCAGAAGGCCATTCTCTTGCATGGCCAGGCTGTCTCGATGCTGCCACAGATGTAACAAGAGCAGTCACCCAGGTGCATTAATGACCGTTCCTTGCCTCTCCTCTTTCCAACCTGAAATCATACAATGTGCTCTTAGTACCTAGGGATTAATTGCCATCTGCTACATGGGGTCATTATGAGGCAGAACTGATGCGATGGTAGCCACCACCACCACCAACATATATTGTTTAGAGTTCCTGGGCAGAGCAAAAGGTTCATACGTGAGACTACTAACCCAAAGGTTGGTGGTTTGAATCGACCCAGAGGCACCTCAGAAGAAAGTTGTGGTGATCTACTTCTGAAAAATCAGCCATTAAAAACTGTATGGAGCCCTATTTGACTCTGACACACATGGGGATGGCATGAGATGGAATTCACTTGACAACAACTTTTTTTTTTTTTTCTTTCAATATGTTGTTTTTAAACTAAATAAAGTCTCTGACCCAAATTTTGCCATGAAGGACATAGGCCATCTCTTACTTGTGTCTCCTGGCTAAAGGGGCTTTGGTATAGTGGAAAGTCCTAACACTTCCACTGGGCAGAATTATTCATTGTTCTTCTTCCTATTTTAGCAGATGAGGAATCTGGGTCTTAAGAAAGAGAAAAAATCAAATATGCAAAGAACAGAGAATAATATATTTGTGATGAAATATCATATTGGCTTCCAAGATTCTTGGCAGCCTGATCTAAGAGGGAAACATGACAAGTTGTATAAACGTTATTTTTGATATCAAAAAAATCTACTCGTTCTTCAGGTATGTGTCCTTCCAATGCCAATGCAACAGCCACCATGTGATTTCTGTTCCTTTACAGCAAATTTCATTGTTTCATATAAGTATCTCTCATTATAAAAATAATAAATGCTAAATTTAAAATGTAGAGGAAAATATAAAAACTAAGAGGTTCTCTTTCCAGAAGCAGACTGACACATCTTTCTCCTGTGGAGTGGCTGGTGGATTTGAACTGCCGACCTTTTGGTTTGCAGCCTAGTACTTAACCACTGTGTCCACCAGAGCACCAATCATAGTGATATCTTTATAAAAGAGGAGAAGAGACACAGAGACAGACACAGGGAAGATGGCCATGTGACTGTATTTGTCCAATGAGGGACACCTAGGGCTACAAGAAGCTAAGAGAGAGACAAAATCTTTCCCTTGAGTCTTTGGAGGAAGCACAGTCCTGCCAACACCCTGGATTTGGATTCCCAGTCTCCAGAACTGGGAGACAGTACATCTCTGTTGTTTAAAGCCAAAAAAAAAAAAAAAAATCCCAGAACATGTTTGCTCTTCATTGGAGAAGGTGAATAAATAATTCTCCTCAGAAGAAAATAAAGAGGTTCTCCTGCAATTTTTAAAAAAATAACTTCTATTTGTTGTTGTTGAGTATACATGGTGAAAACATACACTAATTCAGATTTCTCCATGTACAATTCAATGACACTGATCACATTCTTTAAGTTCTGCAACCTTTTTCATCCTCATTTTCTGAGTCATTCCTCTAGCACTGTGTCTTGGGTTAGGTGCCCCTTAGTCCTCATAGTGAAATCTTTGCTCTTTAACTTTAAAGAGGTCTTTTGCAGCAGATTTGCCCAATATAATACATCATTTGATTTCTTTACTGCTGCTTCCATGGGTGTTGACTGTGGGTCCAACTAAAATGAAATCCTTGACAATTTCAATCTTTTCTCCATTTATTGTGACGTTGCTTACTGATCCTGTAAGGATTGTTGTTTTCTTTATGCTGAGGTATAAGCCATACTGAAGGCTGTAGTCTTTGATCTTCATCAGTAAGTGTTTCAAGTGTTCTTCACTTTTAGCAAGCAAGCTGTGTCATCTGCATATCTCAGGTTGTTAATAAGTCCTCCTCTAATCCTGATGCTATGTTTTTCTTCCTATAGTCCAGCTTTTTGGGTTATTTGCTCAGCATACAGATTGAATACGTATGGTGAAAGGATACAACCTTAATGTGCACCTTTCCTGATTTAAAATCATGCAGTATCCCCTTGTTCTCCGTGAACTACTGCCTCTTGGTCTATGTACAGGTTCCTCATGAGCACAATAAAGTGTTCTGGAATTCTTATTCTTCACAATGTTATCCCTAATTGGTTATGATCCACAGTCTAAATGCCTTTGCATAGTTAATAAAACACAGTTAAACATCTTTCTAGCATTCTTTGCTTTCAGTTAAGATGTATCTGAAATCAACTGATGTCAGATACATCTGATAAAGATAGTTCTTAAATGACCACAATGCTCAAGGCAGACATTTTTAACTAGTTAAGCTGAACTATTGTTTGGTTTTAAGAAAACTTTAGGGGATATTTTTGGTTTAAGGTTTAAAGATTCTCTCGGGGCAATAGTTTCAAGGTTTTGTTTACCCTCCATGGCTCCAGAAAATCTAGAGTCCATGAGAATTTGAAATTCTGTTCCATATTTTCCCCTTTGTGATCAGGATTGTTTTATAGAGTCTTTGGTCAAAATGTTCAGTAATGGTAGCTGGGCACCACCATCCAGTTCTTGTCTCATGGCAAAAAAAGGCAGCTGTTCATAGAGGCAATTAGCCACATACTCCATTTCCTCCTCCTCCTCCTGATTCTCCTTCTTCAGTTGCTCCAGGTGAATGGAGACCAGTTGTTGTGTCCTGGATGGCTGCTTGCAAGCCTTTAAGACCCCAGGCTCTATGCAACAAACTAGGAGATAGAACCGAAGCACTAAACATGTCATCAGGCCAAATAACTGGGATGTCCCATGAAAACATGATTCTACACCTCCAAACCAAGGAACCAAATGAGCCATCTGGTTTACACAGCATTCTCGGCATCTATTTTTTTTCTGTCATTGTTTTAAATATATATATCACACAACTTTTACCAATTCAGTTTTTCACAGTTGTACAATTTATTGACAGCAATTACAATATTTGGCTGTGCAACCCTACCCTTAATCAATGTGATTTTCCTGCAACTTTTGTTATTTGTATGTATTTCTTTCTGCCTTTCTCTTTGCATATGAATAATATATCATACATAACAAATTTGCATCATATATATATATAGATAGATAGATAGATACACACACACACACACACACACATATACATTACTTTATAGTCTGCTTTTTTTACTTGTTCCTTCATGAACATTACATCATTTAATCAAATATTTTCTTCAAAATAACATTTACTTTAGCTGAAACTATTATATTCCATCATAAAGACATACCATCATTGTTTAATAATTTCCCTATTGTTTGATATTCATGTTGTTGCCAACATTTTCTATTATAAATAAAGCTGCAACAATATGTTTGTGCCTAAATCTTTGTCAGTATCTCCAATTACTTCCTCTGGTTAGACCCTAGAAGTGAAAAATCTGGGTCAGCAATATTTTGAAGGTTCTTTACATATACACAAACTTCATGCAAAAACTGTCTATAGTTGATGCCTCTAATCCATTCTCCGTTTTTTCCTCAGCCCACTGAAAGCCAGCTTTTGCCCTGTCAGCCTCTCTGAAATGGCTCTCATCGACGTTGCCACTCATCTCTTACTCAATATATTCTAAGAATGCTTTTCAGTCTCATTTTACTTGACTCCTCTGTAGCATTTGCACTGCCAACCACTCCTTCCTTCTCAAAATGCTATTTCTTTTACTTCTAAATCTTTGTCTTTCTTGTTTCTCCCCCTAGTTCTTTATCACATTTTCCTAGATTCAGAAATAATGCTGGCTTCAAGTAACAGAAAAACCCTACTAATGGTGATTGAAATAAAGATTTATTTTCTTTATACATAAGAAGTTGAGAGGTACATGCTGAAATTGGTTCAGTAGATTGCTGATGTTAGGGGCAGTATCTCTGAGATTTGTTTGGCCTTCCCCTCATGTTTATTGCCTCAGGCTCACAATGTAGCTCCTGCTGCACCAGGCCTCACATCCACATCCAAGACAAGAAACAACTTCTGCTTCTTTGCAATCTTTTTATTCAGGAAGCAAGTTCTCTATGTTTTATTAGCCAGAATCAGGTCACATGTAAATCTTTAAACCATTCATGATTCATCTTCTGGAGACAGGAAAAGATGTAAACCTCCTGATATCAAGGGATCTCCACCCACTACCTAAACAAATAATTGCTAGTTTAGTAAGAAACAAGGGGATGGTAGGGTGTGGAGAGTGGCTTTGGGTGGGCAATAGATAAAGTGTACTCTAGTTGATGATCCTGACTCCTTCCTTGGCCTTCTTCTCATTTGACTTACTTCCTAAGAACCTTAACCACAAACATGTTCCTGCCCACATCATGATGACGAGTTCAAAACCTAAATCTCCAGAATCCAGCTATACTTCGGGTCTCTCTCCTTTTATTCCTCAGGCTCCAGTGCTCCCATCAGTGTAGACAGTGCCCTCCGTCGGAAACCCATGTTCTCCCCGGTGTGACTTCTCCCAAACATACCCCGATATTATCCAGTCCAGGAGCCTTCAAACAAGCTTTAATGTCAGACCTGTTTTAAATGAACCTTATGTGGAAAAACAGTACATAAGACAGAGAACTTGACTTCTGCCTTGCCACCTTCCTACCTGGGACAGGTGGTAGAAGGGGCCAAGCACCTCTGGGAATCTTAGGACACTGATGAATAGTTTACCTTGGTGTCTTAGCCCAGGATCCCCAGAGCAGATCCCAAGACAAAAGCTTCTATGTTGCTACTTTACTAGGGAGCACCAGTCCATGAAAACAGGAATGAAGAAAAGAGGAGCAGGCAAGGAAGAATGGAGAGAAAACATGCAAACATCAGCACAAGGCTGGTCCCTATGAGGCAGAGGTTAAAGTGTCCTGAATGTGCAACTTCTCCACACTGCTGTACCACTCCATCATCTCTAACATCATCTCCTCCTCTACTCGGTACTCTCCCTCCCATCTTAGGGTTTGGTATTTTGCTGTATTGTCTCACAGAACTCATAAACTGCCACGGGAATGGCTCACACACTGGTAGAGACTGGCAAGATCTAACTCCATGGGTCAGGCTTAGGTCGGGAGGATTCTCCTCACTCACGTGGCTGCAGGGGCTGATGAACCCAAATTGGCAGGTCAGACAACTGGTCAACCTACTGTCTCAAGTATGGAGTGAGAGGCTGACTAACAGATCCAGGAACGAGAGCAAGAGAACTAACTTTGCCAGAATATTCACGTATATACCCTCAAGGCAACTATGGGTGGTGCTTTGAGTCACACGCTCCAGCAAGGCAGAACACAAGACATATCGCACCCTAATCTCGCCTCATCAATGCAACTGACAACCCATCCCAATATGGGACCATAATCATGGACATTGAGGCTAGGATTTACATCACCAAACAGAGGACAATGGCTAGAAGGGCCAAATTAAGCAATTCACGACTGCAGGTGGCCATTCAAAACTGGATGAGACCACAAGGATCTGAGGGGGTACGTGAGGGGTGTCTGATATACCAGGTGAGTATTCCCTCCCATCTTGCAGATGAGAGGATTGTAAACCAGAGAGGGGAGATGTCTTACCAAGTATTACATAGCCAGTTAGTTACTCAGAATGCTGCACCCTAGACTCTTAATCTTGAAATCTTTTTATTACAGTAGAGGGTCAATGAAAAAGAGAAAAACCCTCGATGAGATAGCCGGACACAGTGGCCACAACAATGGTCTCAAACATCACAACAACTGAGAGGACGCACAGGACCAGGCAGCATTTCGTTCTGTGGTACATGGTCGCTATGAGTCAGAACCAACCCCACGGCACCTAACAACAAGCTGTCATTGCATGCTCTTTTTTTTTTATTGGCTGCTCTTCCTCTTGAAGACTCAAGAAAGCAGATTTAAAGCCCTAATCTTTTTTTCAATTGAGTTTCTCAAATGGTTTTGGCACCAACTTTATCCATTACAGACGGTGTGTCCATCTTAATTGGAACATTATCTTTTTTTTTTTTTTTGCCATCCAGGTTCTTTTACAGTTAGGGGAAAGCAACCCTATCAAAGCTAAATGGAAGTCTATTATTATCAACCACCTCTACCAATACCAGGAGCTCTGGTGGCATAGTGCCTAAGGCATTTGGCTGCTAACTAGAAGGCTGAAGGTTCAAATCCACCAGCCACTCCTTGGAAGGAAGGTTGAGCAATCTACGTCCACAGAGATACCACCTCAGAAACCCAAGGAAGGGTCGCTATGAGTTGGATATGACTCGACAGCAGTGGGTGTGTGTCTACCAATATCAGGCAGGGGCTTACTTCAGCTATGCCAGAATTGAACGGCAACAATCCTATTTAATTCTGAAGGAAGACTGAGCAATCTACTTCCGTAGTGATACTGCCTCGGAAACCCAAGGAGGGGTCGCTATGGGTTGGATCCAACTCAACAATGAGTTAGTCCATTTAATAAAACACTGAGCATAATTCCAAACTGCGACTGCTGTATCAAAACAGAGAAGAATGTTTTTATAGCTTTATTTGTATTTTTTTTAATATTGCAAATTGCCTACAATCTTTTTCTATAATAGGGTATAAATCCAAAAAAAAAAAAAAACCAAAAAACAAAAAACCCAAACTCACTGCTGTCGAGTCGATTTCGACTCATAGCGGCCCCTCTTTGGGTTTCTAAGGTGTTTCACTATGGAAGTAGATTGCCCAACCTTTCTTCTGAGGACTGGCTGGTGGGTATGAACCGCTAGCCTTCTGGTTAGCAGTCAAATGCCTTAGGCACTATGCCACCAGAGCTCCTGGGTATAAATCAGGCATAATTATAATAATCATAAATAGATTTGCTTCCAGCAACAAAACCAAACAGGTATTAACAATTCATAAATAATCCTATTTGCAGTTCTACAGAGAAAGATGGTCGTGTACGACCTCATTGCAGAAGCTGAGGCTTCCTGAGAACTGTTATCTTATGAAATGATTTCCTGAGGCTGAGTGCTTCCTGGGAAATGAAAATTAATTCACACTTTCTTGGAGAACTCAAGCACAATCCTTCTAGTTGACAGGCAAAAAGTAACTGGGACACACTAAAGTGTTCTTTAAAAACAAATGACAGTGGTCACCAACATGCAAGTTGCTGTTGTTGTTGTTATGTGCCGTTGAGTCAGACCCGACTCATAGCGACCCCTCCTTGGGTTTCCGAGGTGGTATCACTACAGAAGCAGATTGCCCAACCTTCCTTCTGAGGAGTGGCTGGTGGGTTTGAACTGCCAGCCTTCTGGTTAGCACTCAAGTTGCTGTTAGTTTCTGTCAGGTCAGTTCTGACTCATGGTGGCCCCACTGGTTACACTGACCAAAAGGTTGGCAATTCAAACCTACCCAAAGGCACTGTGGAAGACAGTCCTGGCAATTTGTTTCCTATGAAGCAGTTCTCCTTTGCACACATGGGGCCACCATGAGAACATGCGAGAATACATTCCTGATAAATTCACTGATGCTTGCTTTCTTCTGAGCTAAATATGTTCTGGCCGTGAGTTATCCTTCATGTGGACTCAGGTTTGTGCAAACCTTCTCCTAAAGCAGTGACACTTCCTTAAAGAGCGTAAGGTTGTTATATTCTTGAGATGATTCTGTAAAATGTGTTTTGTGATCTTTGATAGTTTACTGATGGCCCTAGTGAAATACCTGGAACTTATACTTTCACTGGAGTCATGCGTGTGTATTATTTATATTAAAAGTATTCAAAAACACATTTGTATTTAATCTATTCAGCCACAAATGATCTTTTCCCATGAAAATTGCTCATATAAGCTAAATTGCTCATGAGAACTGCTATGAGTGGTAAGTTTCCCGATGCCCAGAATAGAGGCTGGCTTAGATGTACAATGCAATCAGAAATGAGGTCTCTTCCCACCTGCACAGTCATTGCAATATGATGGCCATTTGACATTTTCTAATAGAGCAAGAAATTATCTCCATGCTTACAAATAAGTATTCTTGCATCTCCTTGGGGCTTTGTATAAAACATCCTCAACAACAAGAAAACCATTTGGTCTTCAGTCGCAGTTATCATGGTGCATTTCACATCCTGGCATTAGCAAAGTGGTGGGCCAGAGACAGAGATTCAATTCTCTGATTCTACAATTGAATGTTTATGGAGATGGTGAAAGGTTGCTATCCGTATTTATCAAATCTAAATCTATGTTTAGGAAAGCTGGAACCATGACAATACTGACCAGGAGGAAGGAGGGAGGGAGGGAACAAAACAAACCAATTAAAAATGTTAGACAACTCACTGTTTTTCCCAGTGGGTGCTGGCCACTACATTATGTATACAGAACACTATTCCAAGCATGTAGCAAGCACTCAACAATTGATTGATAAGGCAAATTATTAAAGAAATTGTCTCTCTGATCCCGGATGCCAGGGACCATATCATCTTGGCACAAAGTTTGTTCAGGAATCTAGCACAGCAGTGCATTCCTAGTGAAGCCTTCTGAAATTGAAGGACAAAGTCCATGAATCACTGTCTCTCTGGCTGGCTCAGTTAGGCACCAACATGATCCAGGCAATGAGTTTAATGTCTTTATGGGTATGGATTATTCACCAAACCATGGTCATTGTTATGAGCATGAAGATGAGGAGAAAATCTCAACTGAGGTACTATGATTAGGGGGGAAACCCACAAATATATTCTAATGATAGTGAGTTGTTTGTAGGTGAGGAACAGTATATTTTTGACAAGGTAGGAGATGAATAAAAATGACGTAGAGAAATGAAATGAGATTAAACAGAACAATCCGATTTTAGGAAGTTCAAATTTCTACAAGGAGTAGGTGAGAGGGTGATCTGGGTAATGAATCTGAAACTTTTTTTGGTCATGACTCATAATTAATAAAACTCCTTTATGGTGTGATCTATTGCATGCATACACATTCTTCCACACATAATATAGCTGAAATAATAAAAAAAGAGTCATAAAGTCATATTTTATTGCTTACAATGAACTCTGATGTCTTCTATCCTAGTCTATTTCTGTTTCAAAAATGCTGGCATGATCTGCTACATTGATTTCACAGCCCATAATGGGTTATGACCTCTAGTTTGAAAAACACAGGACTGAGTGAGGTAGGGAAAGGGCAGGGAGCATGTAGTTAGAATTTCTGTGATGTCTTGTCACAGGTTGAAAGAAAAGAATGCTGGGATGCTTTAAGCTAGTCAAGAAATTTCTGGGAAGTGAAGCTCAGAGGTCTGGCCCTGCCTGTGGGAATCAGGTGAGTATCAAGATCTGCTCCAAACCACTAGAAACCTGACATCTGAGTTGACTTGCCTTCAAGGCACAGAAGAAAAGAGGGCTACGGGGAGACATGGAGGGAAAGAAGGGGACTGGTGGCCTGCAGCCCTGGTGCCACAGTGGTTAAGCACGCAGCTGCTAACTGAAAGATCAGGTGGTTCAACGTGTCAGTCTGCTTCTGTAAAGATTCAAACCAAAAACAACCCACCAAAACTCATTGCCATGGAGTTGATTCTGACTCATGGCGACCCCCATTGGGTTGCATGACTTAGGAAATCCTATGGGGGCAGTTCTACTCTGTCCTATAGGGTTGCTATGAGTTGGAGTCAATTCAAGGCAACAGGTCTCATGGAATGAGGCTATGACAGAGATCCTTGAAAATGCTGCCTTGCGGCATGGTGGCAGTCTTTACAAAGTTAATTTACACAGTAGAACCTCAAGTCTTCCTACTTAAAATGTTAAAAGGGCTGTCCATGATACTGAGGATAAAAGCCAACATCTCTGCCATGGGACACAGGTCTTACATGATCGGTGCCCTGCTTCCCTCTCTGGCTTTACCACCACCTGCTGTCCCTGCCACCTGTCATACCACCCAGCCTATGATTTTCTCAGCTTTACTTACCATTCCCTCTGAGCCATATCAGACTTAAATGAGATAGAGTCAACAGGTTATGAACGTTAACCACATTGTATTGGTGAATGTTAAGTGTCAACTTGGCTATGCTATGAGTCTTAGTAGTTTGCCAGACACTATGCGATCACCAGCCAGACTAAGTCACGCATCTACAAAATAACTTTGGAGCAAAACTAGGCAAGTGTTTGACCAAATAACTAGGCACTATGGCCTAGCCAAGATGACACATACTAACTATCACAACATGCATTTAATACGTATCTCCCTACTGGACTGTGAGCTCCATGAAGGCAGGGACTATGTCAGATAAAGTAAGAACTGCTTTAGAAGCAAACTACAGAAAAGTACTCAAGTTTCTTTGTCACCTTTTAGAATATCTTTTGAATCTGTGCTTACATCTCTTTTCTCACTGATAATACTGTTTATTTTTTGCTTTCTTTTTATTTTCTTTAATTAGGTTCTGGGGAGTTATCTATTTTATTGTGCTTTTCTAAGAACCAGCTTTTGATTTTACTTGTTCTTTCTATTATTTCTAGCAAGGAGCTCTGGTGGCATAGCGGGTAAGGCACTTGGCTACTAACCAAAAGGTTGGCAGTTTATACCCACCAGCTGCTCCGCAGGAGGAAGATGAGGCAATCTACTTCTGTAAAGATTTGTGTTGTTGTTACATGCCGTCGAGTCGGACCCGACTCATAGCGAACCCTCCTTGGGTTTCCGAGGCAGTATCACTACGGAAGTAGATTGCCCAACCTTCCTTCTGAGGAGTGGCTGGTGGGTTTGAACTGCCAGCCTTCTGGTTAGCAGTCCCTTAGAAACCCAATGGGGTCACTATGATCAGAATCAACTCCGTGGCAGTGGGTTTTATTTCTAGCCAGTTTCGTAATTAGAGTCCTAAGGTTTTCAGGTGTATAATCATGTTGTTGTTGTTATGTGCCATCAAGTCGGACCCAACTCCTAGTGACCCTTCCTTGGGTTTCTGAGGCAGTATCACTACGGAAGTAGGATTGCCCAACCTTCCTTCCGAGGAGTGGCTGGTGGATTTGAACTTCCAGCCTTCTGGTTAGCAGTCAAGTGCCTTAGGCACTATGCTACCAGAGCTCCTGTACAATCATAGCATCTGCAAATAAAGACAGTTTTGTTTCTTCCTTTTGAACACAGTCACACACTGCTTAGCATCCATTATATGGCCTGTGATTTATCATGTGAAACAGGATGTTATGTGATTTGGACACTGTGTGAACATGTTGTAGTCTGGTCCTCTTTTTCTTTAAGCATCCCAAACAAGCTCAGATCGTCACCTTGAACCACCTGATTTGCTTTTTTGTTTGGTCCTCAATCCAGTCATTAGCAACTTCTCCATATCTGATACAGGTTCCTCTTGCATTTTTTTTTTTGTTAGGCTTGTAGCTTTCGATGGAGCTGATACTTGTGACAGCTTAGAGAACCTTTTCTTTGTTTTGGAGGATCCTGTGATCATTGGATGTGATGTAACTGAATCACGAGCCATAACAGTCAATGATTTTCCACCTTCATTTTATTTAACAACCTTTTGTTTCACTTCCAAATTGATACTTCCCCTTTGCCTCTTGCTACTACTATCATCAGCACTGGCTTTGCTGGCTTTAAGAGCTGCATGCACTTCATGGTAATATTTTTGAAAGAAAACCAAACAAAGACATAACACTACAATGCTCAAGAGTTGCATGCTACACTAGATCAGATGCTGCTGTCTGTGAATTGAAGCATACATTGTTATAGGTAAACTTTTTAGACAAAAACTACAGTACAGACATAAGCCAATAACCAGAACTCCAAACCCACTACCATTGAGTCAATTTGGACTCATAGCGGCCCTATAGGATAAAGAAGAACTGTCCCATAGGGTGAATGCTTAACCACTGTGCCACCAATGCTCCTTGAATCAGTAGCATAGGCAATTATGATGATATGAAAATACATGTCTTACAGGTTATATATGGACTGTACCATTAAATGCCTGGCAGCATAGTCACTCTGTATACAAGAGTCATGAAATATGCATATTGTATGCGGGAGGTTATTGCGTTCACAACTTCATGTTCTCTTACTGGGATTTCTGAACTCTTATAACTTTCTGGGACCATGGATGTATATGAGGTCAGTCATTGCCCAAAATGACCTTATGCTGTGTATCACTGTGTTTGTATTTATTATTTCATTTTCATGTCTTGTTTCTTTATTTCAGCCTCCAAACAACGTTAATACTAGTGATGACAGCACACATTTCTGTCTTGTTTCTGGATTTGGGAAATGGCTTCAGTATTTTTCCATTTTGTATGATGTTCACTGTGATAGTTTGAGTGGTTATCATTTATTGTTCCCTGAAGCGCCAATAAAGTTGGATGAAAACCAGAATGGTGTGGTGTCGTGGGAGCAAGGGGAGAAAAGTATTTCAAGAAGAAAGAAGTGGTTAACTATGTCAAATGCTGGACAGGTCAAGTAAGAGAAAGTCTGAGATTTCAAAACATGGAGGTCACTGATGACCTCCACAAGAACAGTTTCTATGCAATGGAGATGGGAATAGATTAAAGAAGGAGTGGGAGGAGAAGAGGAATTAGAGACAATGAGAAAGGTGTGTTTTGTTTTGCAAGAGAGATGGGGCAGCGGTTAGAAAGTGGAGGTAAAAGAGGTTTTTGTTTCCTTTTTAAGATGAAAGAAATTAAACCATGTTTGAAAGCTGCTGCTTATGGTCCAGTAGTGAGGAAAACACGATCAAAAGAACTGCTGTTAGGTGCAGTGGAGTCAAATCCAACTGATCGCAATCCCATGTGACAGTGTAGAACCGCCCTATAGAGTTCTCTTGGGTGTAATCTTTACAGAAACAGATTACCAGGTCTTTCTTCTGTGGAGTTGCTGGGTGGGTTCTAACTACTAAAGGAGTGCTTAAACGTTGCACCACAGGGTCCTTGATCAGAAGAGAGGGGTGCCCTCATAAAAAAAAAACCCTCAAAAAAGAGAGGGGATGGGATCTTGTACACAAGTGGAGGGTGCCTTTAGACAGATCAGGGACAGTTCATCAATGTAAGAGGAGGGCAGGCAGAATGTGACAAATGGGGACAGACATTGGTAGGTGACTCACTCTTTCATCTATTTCTCAGTGCACGTAAAGATTTCCTTGTGTGATTGTAGTGAACACCCAGGTTTGGAATCATTACCTACAACTAGGACCAAAACAACCCAAACAGCCTGTTGCTTTCTTTCCCCAAGCCCACGCCAGCACCTTGGACCTCATCTCTCTGCTGGTGAGAAGAAATGGCTCAGAGCAGTCTGGGAAGTGAAGAGGGGTTCCGCCTCCCTAGCTGGATGGGCTGGACATAGGAGAAAAGAGAGGGGGAAAAGGGAGAGAGGGAGAAGAGGAAAACGAGGGGTCAGTCCTCTTCCAAAAGGGAGCAAGACAAGAGAGGGAGAATGGCAGCTGGTCCAGCACAGGCTTGTTTACATGCCCTCACTGTGGAGCTCTGCTGGGGAGCTCTGATGGCCTAGTACTAAGGCACTTGGCTGCTAACCAGTTCAAACCTACCAGCCACTCCTCAGAAGGAAGAGGGGGCAATCTACTTCCATGGAGATACCACCTTGGAAACCCAAGGAGGGGTTGCTATGAGTTGGATCCAACTCGATGGCAGGCAGTGAGTTTGGTTTGGTTTTTGGTTAGGGCCAATTGGGTCCTCAGGATGAGCAGCCCTTAAATAATGGGAGAGAAGTCAATACAAAGTCATTGGGCCAGATGCCAAGTCCTTTTTAGGTAAAAAGGATAGGGTGGCAAACACTGTGTTTAATACATCTAAATTGCCTCCCCTCCTCCATCTAGGCCCCAGTCAAAAACAGGTGTCATAATAGAACTCAGTGAACACAAAATGTTTAAAACTTATAACTAAATACCCCAAGCAAGGCAGGCATGGCACACTCTTGTTTGATGCATCAGTTCCCTTCCCTCCCCTACCCCCCACCCAGGGTCCACCAGGACCACCACAGATCCCAGCACCCCTAGCCTGGCCACTGAGTATGGCAGTTACAGGCAGTGTGGGGATGTGGAAGCGCTGGTACAGTTACTTCCCAGGAAAAAAAAAAAAAAAGAAAGTCCTAAAATAGAACGAGCCGGTGAGCTGCTTACCTCCTGGGCTTTGTGCAGTTACCTTCTGCTGACCGACCCTACCGCAGCCAGCTGCTTCTTTAGGAGCCTGTCTACGGGGTAAAAGTGAGGAAGAACCATCTGTCTCCCAACAGTAGCACCTCCAAGAGGAGGACCCCATACGATAGCAGGATGATGGAAGACGCCTGGATAAACACCCCAGTTCCTAGTCATTTCCCCTTGCATTGTGTGGTAATGGACTCTGATAATAGAATGCATATTTCACAGTCCCTTCTCCCACAGTTTGGAGGACGGCCATTCGCTATGCATGAGCCACTCACTCATGCTCATCATAAGGAGAAAATTACATTTTCCCAGTTGCCAAATGGAAGAGATAAACGACTTCACGTGGACAAAGACATTGCTCCCAAGAAGCAGTTTCACAGACCCCAGGCACCCATTTGAAGCACCCAGGAGGAAGGCTTTGCAAACTTGCGTGGTGTTATCCTGGGTCAGACTCACCAGATCCTCACCACGGCCCTGGTGGGCTTAACATGGGATATTTTCTTCTCTGTGTCTTTAGGATGAAATGAGCATCCTCAGGGCCTCTTATTCTTCCTAGAAAAGATGTTGGAAAAATGAATAAATCAGCCCAGAACATTTCCTATTTATGCATACCCACTGAATTGGTAATACTTACTTGTAATGAAAATTAAGGAAGAAAATGTTAAAATGTTCTCTTTGGGGGAAGATACATTGGAATGTCAGCACAGAGGAACACACATTTGTTTGTGAAGCACTCACTCCTTTTCCCATCTTTTAGGTTAATGAATGTTCAGATAACTGCTATCTCTAACTCAGCATTTTGTCTTAAACACATTGCCAATAGATATGTGATCCAACAGCAATAGTATGTACGTAACCACTACTAACACATATTACACTTCCTATGGCAACGTCGTCCTAGGTAATGCATGTTTTACTATGGTCCCTCAAATTTTATATTTTTGCCCATGATGCAATTAATATAATTATACGATTATACATCATTTTTTTCAACAATTATTTATTGCGTGTCTCATGTTTGTTAGGGGCCAACAAGTCGTTTTGGACTCAGTGACACCCTATGACAGAGAAGAAAACAGGAGCCACTCACCAGGTCTTTCTTGGGAGACGCTGTTGGAGTTCGAAATACCGATTCTTTTTAGGTTAGCAGCCCAGCTCTTTCCCGTTTGTGACGTGGAGGCTCCTTTGAGAGTCTATTAAGCCCCTGAAATTGTACTAGTTCCTGGGGGTGAAGGTAGGGGATAAAGCACAAAGACTCATAGCACAAATCAGACCCCATGACGAGTCCAAGTGAGGTTCCCACATCACGCTTTGGGAGTTGGGAGGAGAGGGCTCTTGGGCAGCCACTAGTGACCTCATTACACAATATTTAGGGTCTCACAATTCTCTCTGCCTTTAAAGGCAGCTTGTCACCATTCGAATGGGGCACACGCACGGAGTGCCGCACCTAACTGGTGTGGATGGCTTTGGGCTTGCTGGAAAGCACCTCACAAACACCAGTCACTATTAATGTGATACGCCTGCTGGCTTCACTTGTTCCTTTTCTCTGGCTTGCAAAGTGTTGGTTTCAGAAGGCACGATGTTAGTCTTACTCTAGCCTTGCAAATGCACACAGACTCTCAGCGCAGGCGGCCGGCTCCGGATCCGAGGCCGCCTCCGGACCCGTGCACGTGCGGTCTGCGCTCCTTGACCCTGGCCCTGTCCCCTCCCTGGGCTATGGCTCGGCTCCCAGCTGGCAACCCGGTTCCCGCCGGCTCCTTCTCTTCTCCACCCGGCCCCGCCATTGCCCCAGAGCGGAGCAGGGCCGGCGGGAGGCCCCCGCTTCCCGTCCTCACACCGCCCCCTCGCACCGGGACGGAGCGCCCGCAACGGCGAGGAAGGACTTCAGAGGTGCCCGAGGACCAGGGAGCGAGCGGAGCCAGAAGACGCGGGCTCCCGGCTTCCAGGTGAGAGTCCTTCCGTAGGGGGCTCGTCCCCACGGCGCGCGCTCGGCAGGGCGGTCGCCCAGACCCTCAGGGCCCC
>NW_006921700.1:1802434-1813514 GCF_000298275.1 Orycteropus afer afer | reverse complement strand
GGCCGCAGACAAAGGCGCGGCTCGCGCCCGGCCGCCGCGCTCTTGGCTCTGCCTGGGTAAGTGGCTCCTTGCGCGTTCCTCTCCCCGCCTGCGGGCTCCGCTGGAGTTCAGCGGGCTCTGGAGAATCCCGGAAAGAAAGAAAGGGCGCTTCCCCGCGCTCCCTGCAGCCCACCTCCCCTTAAACCCAAACAAGCAAATACCAAACTCGGGAGTTTCCGAGCGCCCGGGTGCTTCCCGCAGGACCTGCCCCGGCCGCTCTCAGGGGCCCTTCCTCGGCGGACCGCGCGCGCCGGGCTTGTCCCTGGACCGAGATTAGATGGGAAGGTGGCCGGTGGGCTCTCCGGAAGGGGTGTAGGAGGGGGAGAGGAACCAAGCCCGGGTCAGTCTGGGTGTGTTTGGCCGAAAGGCGGAACTGTGAGTTCGGATTCGGATCTCAGTTGTGGGGGCTGCCCGAGCTGCAAGCATCCTCTCCAGCCGCCTTCCGTCCCAGTTCTCGGGTTGATGTACCAGACCCACGCCCCCCCGGCCGAGGCGCCCACTTCGTCCCTCGGTGGCCCCAGGGCGGGGACTCGCGGCGGGGCCCCAGGCCCCGGGGAAGCGGGCTGGGAGAGAGCCCCGGCGCTGTCTCCCCGCTCGGATCTCAGGCGGGCAGCGGCTCGGGTTGGACATCTCAACTCAGTCCCAGGCCGGCCACCCAGGTTCCTTCCGGGCTGTCTTCCATCAGAAAAGCGATCGCGAAGCCCAGCTGGCTGGCTTTTGTTCTTCCCGCAACTCTTCGGAGTCGGAGCAGAAGCCCCGGTGGGCCAATGCCCGGGAAGGGGGGCTGTGGCGAGAGCCCCAGGTGCGGCCCCAAAGTGACAATCGGAGGTTTGGGTGGGAAATGCATTTGAATCACTAATCTGTGCCCGGGATCCGGCAGTGGGTCGTTGGCGTCCGGAATGAGCTTGGTGCCCGCCGTGACCGCGCGCTGTCACGCGCCTCTCCAGCGCTCTCGAAAGCGCTACCTCCATACGCTCATTTCCATTCATGGATCTGTGCCTGGCACTTGATTAATGTCATCTCTGCCTGGATTCTCTAAAGAGCCAGTGTCTGCTACTATTCGTTTTAATAGCCATATACTGGCGGCCTACTATATGCAACTCAGAGTCCCAGAATCAGCTCAGTGTAATATGTTTTACTGAGCATCTACTATGTGCAAAGCCTTTTGTGCTACTACTTTTAAATTTAACTGATACTGGTTGAGTTCTTACCATGTTCAAGGCAGCTTATTTTAATAGATATTTACGGAACACCTACTAAATACAACGGACTTTTTTGCTGAAGGGTTGCCCAGTGCACCATTGGGGGACGTAGAGAGACAAAAGAGAAAGAATGTAATGTTTTAGGACCCTTGAGTGTCATCTACTTTAGTTGAAGGATTTTAGGTTACTGCGGTCCACACTTAGCATTTTAACCTTTCTGGACTGCTGGTGGCATAGCGGTTAAAGCATTTGGCTGCTGACCAAATGGTTGGTTGTTTGAACCCACCCTTCGGCTCCGCGGGAAAAGATGAAGCAGTATGCTTCCGGGAAGATTTACAGCGTTGGAAACCCTACCCGGCAGTTATATTCTGTCCTGTAGGGTCGCTATGAGTGGAATCCACTGATGGCAGTGGGTCCCCCTCCCCTCCTGCTTGTTTTGTGATGTAGGAAGAGCTGGTCTTCCACCACAGTATAGGTTGAGGGTTTGGGAGTTAGGTCAAAGTGGAGCAGGGTAAAGTGACTCTGTTTCCTTACATTAAAAAAATAAATCAACAAAAGTCATTCCCTTATGCAAAATATTGTGATAGTTATTGCAAGTGCAAGTGTGGGGACAGAAAGACAGACCAAAGGACAATCAAATAAACATAGGAATGACCCAGTGGGGCAGGGGAGAGGCAACTGCAAAGGTAGAGACAGCTTGAACTTTTCAGCCCCCAGTACCAAACTGGAATCAGTGGTATTGTGGTGAGTCTTTAAAATCCCACCGTTGCCCTTGGCTGGGGACCTAGGGGTGGAATCAAATGGTCTGAGGGACCTTCCTGCTAGGAAATGGGATGAATTGATTTGGTAGTTTTGGGATCTTGAGATGCACCAGTATATCCACACTGGTGAGAAAATTGTGAGTCTTTAATCTATTAGCAGATATTGGTACACTTACAATGTTATGTAGGCTGCTGTCAGGGAACATAACAGAATTCTCGAGGTAAGCATATAAAAGGACAACTTGGGCAGCATGTATGAAAAGCCAGGGGCAATTCCACCTAGAATTTAATGTCAGATTTAAGGAGTATTGTGGTTGAAACATTGACTGCTAGTTGGAGTCCACCAACTGCCCCTTGGAAGAAGATGAGGCAGTCAGCTTCCATAGATTTAAAGCCTTGGAAACCCTACCTGGCATTTCTGCTCTGTCCTATAGGGTCACTAGGAGACTCCATGGCAGTGAGTTTTTACAGGGATAGAAAATTTGACAAGAGATATTGGTGATGGTAGCACAACATGATTGATGTAATTGATCTCATGGAATTGTGTACACGAAATATGTTGAACTGGCCAAACGAATATCTATATTTTTTAAAAAATAAAATAAAATTTTCTTCTCATGGACAATCTACTTCCGTAGAGATACTGTCTCTGAAACCCAAGGAGGGATCGCTATGAGTCGGATTTGACTTGACAGCAGTGAGTTTGAGTTTTTGTGTTATTTTTGCTTTGGTGGTTGTTATGGATTGAATTGTGTCCCCTAAAAAAAGTGTGTTCTAAATTCTGACCTTTATGCCTGTGGTTATAATCCAAGCTTAAAATCAGTTCATGCCTGTTTAACCCTCTACTGATAATTTGCATTTGCACTGCAGACATGCTGAATCAGAATCTACATTTTAAGAAGATCCTCAAGTGATTCTTACAGATCTCCTGAGATCTTGTTAAAATGTAGATTCTAACTCAGTATATCTGGAGGGGAAATGCAAATTCCAAGCAAAGGGTCAAACCCAAATGAACTGGTTCAAAGCATTCCAATTTGGGAATGGGTTGTCTTTATGTTAATGAGACAGGTTTAGTGTAGGGTGTGTTTTAAATCACTCTTTCAAGATATGAAAGAGATTAAACAAGTAAGCAAAAGAAGCAGAGATGGGGTGAGGTAGATGCCAACACACAAGGAGATCTCCTAGGAGCCAGGAAGCTGAATCCGAAGAGACAAGGGGCTTCTTCCCGAGTGGACAGAGAGAGAATGCCTTCACCCTGGAGCTGGAGTCCTGAACTCAGACTTCTAGCCCCCTGAACTATGAGAAGGTAAATTTCTGCTTGTTAGAGCCACCCACTTGTATTTCCGTTCTAATAGCTCTAGAGAAGTAAGGTAGTGGTTTTCCTTTTACCAGATGGCAGAGCTCTCTGTATGCCCAGTGTGTTTATGTTTTTACCTGGGCCTCTAGCAATCCCCGAGGACCACTTCATCCTAGCTTCCTGGTATAATGATCTTTTTCTTCCTAAGTTATTACTGCTCTCCCTTGTAAATTCTCCTTAAACTATGCTGTATTATTTTTGGTGTGAACTTAAAAGCCCCCTCAGTCTTTTCTGGAAGTAGGCCAATGAAAAAGACAAAGAAGAGATACAGTCAGCGCTAGATGCTTATAAAAAGAAGGGAGAGAAAACTGAAACCAAACTAATATTTTTTAACAATTAAAAACAACCAACCAACCATACAAAAAGCTAATGGAAGCCAAAGCCAGGACAAAATACAAACTGGCTTTCCCAGATGGAGTAGAATTCAGGTAGGTAAAAAGGACAAAGACACTCCCCTCCCAGGTGGAGGGCTATGGTATAAACACAGGTGTCAAGGAAAACAATCCATCTTTAGGAATTTGAGAAGTATTTATCTGGAATGGTTTTCATTCATTCCACAAATGTGTCCCGGACTGTGCCAGGTGTCAGGTGGGGGCTCTACACAGCACAGATAGGGGTTCACTAGGATCCCATAGCCTGCGAGGACCCTTGTTTCCTGTTCTGCTGCAGGGGTGGCACTGCAGCCCTGCCATTCTTTCAGGCATTCCTGGAGTTTTTTCACCCGAGCTGAACTTGACTATAATCTTTTTCCAGGTCAAGAAAGTGGCTTCTTTTTCTCTCGTGTCTTTCTCTCCTTGCAGCCTCCAGAGTAAAATCTGTAGAGCAGGTGACGTTTCTGTTATTGACCTTATTACTCTCTTCTTCAACCTTTTCAGGGTCCTCCTTTCTTCCTCTCCACCACCCTCAGCTACTCAGAGCTTTTCATGGCGTCCAAACTGGTCTCAGGGGAAAGAAGAATCTGTCATCAGTCACTTTCCCTTGCATATGCATGTAGGTCACTGTGTTCTCTCTTCCAGGGGTCTTTGCACATTGAACCTTATTCTGGAGCGAAAGGCTTTGTCCATTGTCTTGGTTCTCTAGTGCTGCTATAACAGAAATACAAGTGGATGGCTTTAACAAACAAATTTATTTTCTCACAGTTTAGAGAATTCTGAATTCAGGGAGCCAGCTCTCTGTCAGCTCTTGGGGAAGGGTCTTTATCTTTCGGTTTCTGTTTTCTGGTTCCTTGGAGATCTCCTTGTGGCTTGGCATTGATCTTGCACCATCTCTGCTTCTTCTGCCAGCTTGTTTGATCTCTTTTATATCTCAAAAGAGATTGACACAAGATAGACCCTAGACTAATCTGTCTTGTTCATGTAATAACAAAGACAAAGCTTTTCCAAATGGGATTATAGCCATAAGCATAGAGGTAAGGATTTACAACACATATTGTTTTGGGGGACACAATTCAACCTATAACATCTACCATGCATTCAAGCACAGACAAGTGGGTGTTGGATGTAACTGTTGTTGTTATGTGCTATCCAGTTGGACCTGACTCATAGTGACCCCTGTAATTGGAGAGGCAAAGTGCCTTTCCTGGTACCCCTGAAGTTATGCCTCCACCTAATCATGGAGCCACTCTTGGCAAGGACCTTTGCAATCCCATGATCTATAAAAGTCTGGACCTTTCATTCCTTTTCCTCATAGTGTGGTGGCTGAAGACAGACAGCTCTGTGAGCCACCTATCAACTTGGTCTTCTTATGCTCCATGACCAGGATTAAAGGTCTATCATTTCCCAGAGGGAATCCTTGCTTCTTTAACTAAATCTGAAAACCAAACCCACTGCCACCAAGTCAATTCTGACTCATTACGACCCTTTAGGACAGAGTAGAACTGCCCCATTGGGTTTCCAAAACTATAAACCTTTATAGAAGCAAACTGTCACATCTTTTCACCATAGAGTGGCTAGTGGGTTTGAACCTTTTGGTTAGTGGTTGAGTGCTTTAACCACTGTGCCACAAGGACCCACTTCTTTACCTATAACCAAAAAAAAAAAAAAAAAAAACCCAAACCCACTGCCATCGAGTCATTTCCAACTCAGCAACCCCACAGGACAGAATAGAACTGACCCCTAGGGTTTCTAAGGTTGTAGATCTTTATGGAAACAGACTGCCTCATTTTCCTCCCATGGGGTGGCTCGTGGGTTTGAACCACCGACCTTTTGGTTAGCAGTCAAATGCCCTAAACACTGCACCACCAGAGCTCCTTTCTTTACCTATTAAACCAAACTCACTGCTGTTGAGTTGATTCAACTCACATGTGCCTGTTACTTGAAGGCAGGGCTTCTTAATCTGGGCACAGTTGGCATAGTGGGCTGAATAATTCTTTGTTGTGGAGTCTGTCCACAACATCCTTGGCCTCTACCTACCAGATTCTGCTAGCACATGTACATGCATACAAACATATATGCACTTGTGACAGCCACAGAGTCTCCAGACATTTCCAGACATCCCCTGGGAAACAAAGTCACCTCAGATTGAGAACCACTGTTGTAAGGGGTATTGTTTATTATGTCCATTTTTATGGGTAGTGGTTGTTATTGTTGAGTGCCATCAAGTGACACCATGTGACAGAGTAGAACTGCTACCATACGGTTTCCTAGGCTGTAATCTTTATGGGGCAGATCTGCAGATGTTTCTCCCATATAGCCACTGGGTGAACTGAACTGCCACCCATTCAATTAACAGCTGAGCACTTAACCGTTGTGCCACCAGGGTTGATGGAGAAGTGTTATTGAATGTAACCTGATTCTTTTCAGTAAAGATGACTTAGTAAATATATAATGACTCTGTTTAACTAATTGTGTAACTTTCCATATAAGTAAATTTATCATCTGGCCATCATATTATTATGTCAGTTATTTGACACAAAAGATAAAACAACAACAACAAGCTCAAATTTGCTCCTGACCATGTGACTGATTTATATACCAGAAGCGTAGGTAGCAAGACTAGGATGGGAAATGACCATTGGCAGCCCACAGGGTGATTCCATCCTGCTGCCTGGGCAGTGGCTGGTGGGCAGCAGGGGGGGCGGGAAGTAACAGGAGGGTGCAGGTTTGGTGGGACTGGATGCTTATGTTACTTACGTTACTTGAGGGATCCTCTTTAAGCAAAGCCCAAAATGACCAGGTAAATACCCCACACACACCCCAAGAAGCCCTGGTGGAGCAAGAGTTCAGTGCTCTGCTGCTAACCAAAGGTTGGCAGTTCAAACCCACCTAATGGCTCCATGAGAGAAAAGACCTAGCAATCTTCTGTAAAGATTACAGTCTGGAAAACCCTGCAGAGCAATTCTTCTCTGTTACACAGGGTTGCTGTGAGTTGGAATGGACTAAATGGCATCTAACAATAACAGCTTCACGGTAAACCTGCCTCTGGGAAAGATTTTGAGGAATAACCTGACAACTGTGTGTGAATAGGAAATTTTCTAGCAGGGCCAAGAGAGGCTTCCCAAAGAGTTGCATTAAATAGAGAACATGGATCAAAATGCGGGGCACCGGTTCCTGTGCTTCTGTTGACTTCTGCCCTCAACTCTAAGAACGTCCTTATCTCCTGCGACTCCAGTGCAGCATCAGAAGCATTTTTTTTTTTTTTTAAATTTTTATCATGATTTGGGTGAAAGTTTACAGAGCAGATTCATTCTCCACACAGCAGTTCATACACATTTTGTTTCATGACATTGACTGCAATTCCCCACAATGTAACAGCTCTTCCCTGTAGTTACCTTTTCCGTGTGTCCTTTCCTGTGCATTGCTGTCCCCCTGAGCTATCTCCCCGTGCAAATACCGCCCTTCTGTTCTCCCATGATTGATCGATGGCTCTAAGGAGTGTATCTACCTAAATGTAAATGTTCAACCTATATGCGTGTCTGTTGTTTGGCTGGAAGCCACGGGAGTGAGTTCACTTTCAGACCTGAAGGGTAACTAGGGTTCATAGTCTTCGAGGTTGCACCAGGCCCTGTCAGACATCAGCAGCATCTTTATAGGATTGAACAAGAGGACTGTGACTGGGTCAAGTTTAGCAGAAGGATGTGTGAGTTCCACGAGTGGGTAGAAGTAACTCATTGCACGTTGTAAGTGAAGTTCTGGCAGTGACCACGTTACTGCTCCGGAAAGCTAGAGAAACTCCTTTTCAGGTCATTGTTGCAGTATTTGAAACACTTTTGGTAAGATTTCATTGATTCCAACTTCTAATTTGGAATACCTAAGTCTGGAGTGAGATTTTTTTCTTTGCATTGAAATAGGCCAGATAGGATGGGAATACTGGGAATACTTTTTTTGGCAAGTGATTCAAGTACTTAAAAACTTAAAATAATAAAACTTAAAAACCAAAAAAGCCAAACTCACTGCCATCGAGTCGGATCTGACTCATAGCGACCCCTCCTTGGGTTTTCAAGGCAGTATCACTACGGAAGTAGATTGCCCAACCTTCCTTCCAAGGAAGCCTGGTGGGTTTGAACCAGAAAGAAAGAAAAAAAAAATCAACTTTTTCTAATTGAAACTTTTCATCAATTCAGAATCATCTTCCTTAATCTAAATGGGGTGGCTTCAGGCAGGCAGAGAGAGTACAGTAATAATTGTTGCTTTTAGTGGACAGATGTGCCTGCCATGTGGGACAGCGATCTCTCAGGGTATCATATCAAGATCCCCAAAGTCTTTCTACCAGATTTACTGTAGAAGGGATTAAAAAAAAAAAAAAGTCTTGTCTTCCATACGCATTTAAGCTGATTTGATTTTTAGAAAACTTTACGAGCTGAGACTTGTTTGGAAAGTTTGTTTCAAATCTACACAAAATCGCAGAAATTAGAAAGGATCTTGGGGATCACTGACCAGCTTTCTTTGCCCTGTTGTATAGTTTGGGAAACTGAGGCTAAGAGAGGGTAGATGGCTTGCCAAGATTACAGAGAGGCCAGTGCCAAGACTGGTGCTAGGAGCCAGGAATTTGTCTGCTCCCCTTGACACTCAGTATTGCTAAGATACCATTCTGTCTTCTTACTTGCCAGAGTGTGTTTGGTGGAGGGAGGCCCAGGCAGGAAAAGAATATATTTTGTCTTATTTCCGGGTCATCTAATCCCAATATACCAAACCAAACTCACTGCCATGGAGTCATTTTCCGACTTACAGCAACCCCTCCTTGGGTTTCCAAGGTGGTATCTCTGCAGAAGTAGATTGTCCAATCTTCCTTCCAAGGAGTGGTTGGTGGGTTTGAACCACCAGCCTTCCAGTTAGGCACCACACCATCAGAGGTCCCAACCCCAATAGAACTAATTATTAATTCAGACTGTTTATGTCTGTGCCAAAGGTTTATTGCACATAGGTAGTCCTGAAAACAATCATGGAAGCAGTTGGATTGTTGGAATGAGATTAATTTATAAAACTTCATTAATATTCTCTTATACTGACTTTACAGGGAATAATAGAATGAAAACTATTTTTCCCTATTTAGGTAAGTAATTATTTATTATGGAAATTATTTAGAAGAACCTAAAATCCTGTGATCCTTTGAGCCTGATTATATTTTGGTATGGTTATTTAACACAATTGAAGCCATACTATATTCATAATTTTAATTTTTATCATGCTTTTTTAAGTCACTATTGTAACATAAACAATTTCCATGTTATGACTAACTCATTGTAAACATTATTTTTGGGGTATTTATTTATTTATTATTGTGCTTTGGGTGCAAGTTGACAGAGCAGAGTTTGTTTACAGTCAACATTTCGTGTACATTTGGTTTCACTCCCCAGTTACCATCCCCAACCCTAACCCACTCTCCTCCCCTTCCTACCCCCGCACATGCCCCTCATAGTTATGCACTCCTATGTGTCCTGCATTTTCTCCATGCGAACGTTGCCCCTCTGGTGCCCCGTGGTGGATTGCTCTAAGGGATGCATTTCCATAAGAAAAGGGATGTGTCACCCTGGCTTGAGTGGTCTGCGTGTACATCTTGTTTACTATTGGGCTGAGAGCCAGCCCCTGGGAGTGAGTTTTATTCTAAGCCCAAAATGTATCGCAGGGCCATAATATTAGGGGTCTCACCAGATGCCATCTGACTAGTAATTCTGGTCATTATTGAGTTTTTGAATTTTGTTTTATGTTTTTCCTCCCACTCTACCCAGGATCTCCAGTTTTGATCCTTTCCGAGTGGTTGGCATTGGTATCTGGGCACCATCTAGTTCTTCTGGTCTTGAGGTCCATCATGTCCTAGGGCTGATTGCTTCCAAATGCCCTTGGTTTTTTGCACTTTTCTTTGCTTCCGATGATAGAAGGCCATTAGCTGCATCTTAGATGGCTGCTTGAAAGCTTTTAAAACCCCAGTTGCTACTCATCAATGTAGGATGAGGAACAAGATTTTTATGTATTTTGTTGTGCCAGTTGAGTCTGGTGTCCCCCAGTACTATGGTCCTGAGTCAGTAGATCTGTTGGATCTCTCTCCCACAGTGTCTGGCTGTCTGTGAGGGATTACTCTATGTCTGTCTTCTGTTGTTTCTGTAAGGATTGTGGGTATTTTGTATCACTGGTATCTATGCAAAATTAGCCTCAGCTTGGTCTAGAGTATAATCCTGTTCACTGACCCCCATCTGATCTTCTCAGATATTTATGTGTTTATCTATAGCCTGGTGTTTGGTGTTAATGGTAATGCAGTATTGTGGATATACTGGTTGGTATTGGCGTCTGTCATCTATATCTTATGTGCACAATTCAGTGTCCTCCCTTTTCCTAATGTTACCATGGTGGTCACAGACTCTTTCTATACCATCCCTACCCTTACCCACATCAGTGTGTGGCCCCCAACTAGCCCCAAATTAATCCCTCCCCTTCCTTCCCCACTCTGGTAACCGTGAGTTCCCTTCCATAAGCAAAGCCTTCTTTGTCTTTTTACAGTAATGGGCTCGTACAATATTTGTCCTTCTGCAATTGACTTATTTCACTCAGCATAATGTCCTCCAGGCTCATCCACGTTGTGAGAGGATTCACGTATCCTTCATTGTTCTTTAATGTAGTATACTATTCCATTATGTGAATGTACCATGATTTGATTATCTGTTCATCCGTTGATGGACATTTAGATGTTTCCATCTCTTTGCTATAGTGAACTGTGCTGAGATGAACATAGGTGTGCATATGTCTGTTTGTGCACTGCCTCTCACCTCTTTAGGATATATTCCTAGTAATGGAATTGCTGGGTCAAATGTTTCTTTTCAGTTTTTTAAGGAAATGCCATACCGTTTACCACAATAGTTGTACCATTTTACAATCCCATCAGCAGTGCACAAGAGTTCCAATCTCTCCACATCCTTGCCAGCATATGTTATTTTCTGCCCTGTTGAACTTTGCTGTTATTGCTGGGGTGAGATGATATCTCATCGTTGTTTTAATTTGCATCTTTCTAATGATTAATGATCATGAGCAATTTCTCATGTGTTTGTTGGCCGCCAGCATGTTGTTTTTACCGAAGTGCCTGTCTAAGTCTTTTGCCCATTTTTGAATTGGGTTGTTTGTCTTTTTAGTGTTGTGTTAAAGTTTTCTGTAGATTTTGGAGATAAGTTCTTTGTCAGATATGTTATGTTGTTGTTGTTATGTGCTGTCGAGTCAGCCCTGACTCATAGCGACCCCTCCTTGGGTTTCCGAGGCAGTATCACTACGGAAGTAGGATTGCCCAACCTTTCTTCC
>NW_006921700.1:1790321-1801984 GCF_000298275.1 Orycteropus afer afer | reverse complement strand
GGATATCCAGTTTTGCCAGCACCATTTGTTAAAGAGGCTGTCTCTTGCCCATTTAAAGAGTTTTGGACCTTTATCAAGGATCACTCGTCCATAGATGGATGGGTCTATATCTGGACTTTCGATTCTGTTCCATTGGTCTATGTGTCTATCATTGTTCCATGCCGTTTCAATGACTGTAGCTGTGTAGTAGGTTTTATGATCCAGGAGTGTGAGACCTCCCACTTTGTTCTTCTTCTTCAGAAGTGCTCTGCTTATCCAAGGTCTCTTTCCTTTCCATGTGAAGTTAGTAATTGGTTTTCCATGCCCTTAAAAAATTGTGTTGGTATCTGGATTGGGATTGCATTAAATGTGTAGATTGCTTTAGGTAGTACTGACATTTTCACAATATTCAGTCTACATATCCATGAACAAGGCAGGTTCTTCCACTTATGTAGATCCCTTGTCTCCTATAGTAGTGTTTTATAGTTTTCTTTGTATAGGTCTTTTGTATCTCTGGTAAGATTTATTCCTAGATATTTTATCTTTTTTAGTAGCTATTGTAAATGGCTCTGGTAGCATAGTGGCTAAAGCACTTGACTGCTAACCAGAAGGCTGGTGGTTCAAACCCACCAGCCACTCCTCGGAAGGAAGGTTGGGCAATCCTACTTCCGTAGTGATACTGCCTTGGAAACCCAAGGAGGGGTTGCTATGAGTCAGGGCTGACTTGATGGCACATAACAACAACAACATTGTAAATGGTATCGTTTCCCTTATTTCTTTTTCAGAGGTCTCTTTGTTGATGTAGAGGAATCCAACTGATTTTTGTATGTTGACCTTGTATCCTGCCACTTTGTTGAACCTCTCTATTAGTTCCAGTAGTTTTTTTTGTTGAGTCTCTTGGATTTTCTATGTACAGGATCATATCGTCTGCAAATAGAGATAGTTTTACTTCCTCTTTACCAATTTTATTTCTCTTTCTTGCCTTATTGCCCTGGCCAGGACTTCCAAAACAATGTTAAATAGAAGTGGTGATAGAGGGCATACCTGTCTGGTTCCCATTCCTAAGGGGAATGCCTTGAGTCTTTCTCCATTAATAATGATGTGGGCTGTTGGCATTGCATGTATGTCCTTTATTATGTTGAATAATTTCCCTTCTATCCCTATTTTGCTGAGAGTTCTGAACAGGAACGGGTGTTGGATTTTATCAAATGTCTTTCTGTGTTGATTGATGTGATCATATGGTTCTTTTCTTTTGTTTATGTGGTGGATTACATTGATTGTTTTTCTGATGTTGAACCAACCTTGCATACCCAGTGTGAATCCCACTTGGTCAGGATGTATTATTTTTTTGATATGTTGTTGGATCCTGTTGGCTAGGATTTTGTTGATAATTTTTGCATCTGTGTTCATGAGGGATATTGGTCTGTAGTTTTCCTTTTTAGTGGTGTCTTTCCGTAGTTTCAGTATTAGTGTTATGGTTGCTTCATAAAATGAGTTTGGGAGTATTCCATATTTTACTATGCTCTGGAATAGCTTGAGTAGCATAGGTGTCAACTTTTCTCTGAATATTTGATAAAATTCTCCAGTGAAGCCATCAGGGCCAGGACTTTTCTTTGTGGGGAGTTTTTTTATGACCTGTTCAATTTCTTCCTTTGTTATGGGTCTGTTCAAGTTTTCTATCTCTGAGTGGGATAGTTTAGGTAGTTCTTGTGATTCTAGAAACTTGTCCATCTCTTCTAGGTTCTCAAATCTGTTGGAGTTCAGTTTTCATAATACTCTGTCAGTATCTTTTTTATTTCAGTTGGTTCTGTTATGATGACACCCTTTTCGTTTACTATTTTTATAATTTGCATCTTTCCCTTCTTATCTTTTGTTAGATTTGACAATGGTTTGTAAACATAATTTTAGTAACTGTGATTCAATTCTTGTAAGCATGTTGATTTATTGTGGTGTTTTGCTATTAAAAGGACATTGTTTGCTCTCAATTTCTCATTGTTATGTCATTGCAATGTACGACTTTACATCCATACTTTTTCTAAAATTTGGATTAGTTTTTTTCCTAAATGTTCCCAGACAGTGAAGTTACTCAGCCAAAGGGTGTGAATGTTAATATACAGCTTTCCAAAAACAATATACCAGTTTATACTACGTAGATAACATGCTACCAATGATGTGAATTCACTGCATAACTGATAGCATATTTATTTTTTCTAAATTTATTTTGTTGTTGTTGTTGACAACATACATGTTGTGTTATGTGCTGTTGAGTCATCTCCGACTCATAGCAACCTCTCCTTGGATTTCCAAGGGAGTATTACTACGGAAGTAGATTGCCCAATCTTCCTTCCGAGAAGTGGCTGGTGGGTTTGAACCTCCAACCTTCTGGTTAGCAGTCGAGTGTCTTAGGCACTATGCCACCAGAGGTCAAAACATATACCAATTCAACATTTTCTACATGTACAATTTCATGACATTGAGTACATTCTTTGAGCTGTGCAACTGTTCTCATCCTCCTTTTCTCAGCTGTTCCTCTCTCGTGATATAGACTCACTGCCCCCTAAGGTTTTTATCTGATCTTTCCAGTTACTGTTGTCAATTTGATACTGTATAGATAGATCCTAAAAGAGCATCATGCTTAAGGCAGACCTCCTTTTTCACTAGTTAAGCTAAACTATTGTTCAGTTTTAAGAAGACTTCAGGGGATATTTTTAGTTTAAGGTTTAAGGATTGTCTCAGGGTTTCACCCAGCCTCTATGGCACCAAAAAGTCTAGAGTCCATGAGATTTGAAATTCAGTTTTGCATTGTTCCCTTTTGCTCGGGATTCTAATATTGAATATCTGATCAAAATGTTAAGTACAACTGGCTGGCACTATCCAGTTCTTCCAGTCTCACGGCAAAGGAGGCAGTTATTAATGGAGGCAATTAGCCACAGATTCTGTATCCTCCTCCTATCCATGAATCTCCTTCTTCCTCTGTTGTTCCATGTGAATAGAGACTAACTGTTGTGCCTTGGATGGCCAGTTGGAAGCTTTAAGACCCTAGGCCTTACAAAGTGAACTGTTGTTGTTGTTATGTGCCGTTGAGCCATCTCCGACTCATAGTGACCCCTCCTTGGGTTTCCAAGGTGGTTTCACTATGGAAGTAGATTACCCAATCTTCCTTCTGAGGAGTGGCTGGTGGGTTTGAACCACCAGCCTTCTCGTTAGCAGTCAAGTGCCTTAGGCACTATGCCACCAGAACTCCCTACAAAGTGAACTAGGAGGTTAAATAGAAGCACTAAATATGTTATTAGGCCAATTAACTGTAGTATCCCATGAAATAATGACTCTAAACCTCCAAACCAAGGAATCAAATCCCATGAGGTCCTTATTTTTCCCCTGTTGTTGTAAATATATCTATCACACAACTTTTGCCAATTCCAAGCAACTTATTGACAGGAATTATAATAATCAGCTGTGCAACCCTATCCTTAATGAAAGTGATTTTTTCCCATCACTGTTAATCTGTCTTTTCCCCCTCTCTCCTGCCCCTGGTAGCTGCTAATAAACTTTGTTGTCTATATACATTTGCCTTTCTTTGTCTTTTTATATAAATGAGGTCATATAATATTTGTTTTTTTTGTGATTGACTTATTTCACTCAGCCTCCATGCTAGCATGTATCAAGACTTCATTTCTCCTACTGGCTGAAAAGTACTCCATTGTATGTATGTACCACATTTTGTTTATGCATTCATCTCTTGATGGGCATTTAGTTTGTTTAGAACTTTTGGCTATGTGAATAGTGCTGCAAAGAACATTGATGTACAGGATATTTTATTTTTTTATAATTACTTCTTTGCTAAGATAACAAATATACCATTATTGCCTTCATCTGCATTTTGCTTACATATGTGGTTAATAGGAGCTCTGGTAGCATAGTGCCTAAGGTACTTGACTGCTAACCAGAAGGTTGGTGGTTCAAATCCACCAGCCACTCCTTGGAAGGAAGATGGGGCAATCTACTTCTGTAGTGATACTGCCTCGGAAACCCAAGGCGGGGTCACTATGAGTTGGGTCCAACTCAATGGCACATAACAACAATGACAACAGCAACATGTGGTTAATAATTTTTCTGTAGGATTGTTACTTATTTGTATTTTTTGTGAATTATCCATTTTTTTCATTTCATTTTTTAAAAATTAGCGATTTTCAGAAAAATTGTGCTGTATATAGAAAACCCATTTTTCAACAGGAAATATACCTATGTTCTCAAAGGTACAATGGGCATTTTAGGAAGAGTTTCGTCTAATCCTGATATTCCATGATTCCAATATTTCCAGTACCATGTTTCAGGCTTTAGGTGCTGTTGAGTTGGCTCCGACTCATAGCAAGCCTGTGTACAACACGATGAAACACTGCTTGCTCCTGGCCATCCTTTTAATCTTTGCTGTGCTTGAGCCCATGGTTGCAGCCGCTGTGTCAATCCATCTCATTGAGGGTCTTCCCCTTTTTTGCTGACCCTCTGCTTTACCAAGGAGCTCTGGTGGCCTAGTGCACTTGACTACTAACCAGAAGGCTGGTGGTTCAAATGCATCAGCCACTCCTCGGAAGGTTGGGCAACCTACTTCCATAGTGATACCGCCTCGGAAAACCAAGAAGGTGTCACTATGAGTCAAGTCCAACTCAGTGGCCCATAACAACAACAACAACTGCTTTACCAGCATGATGTCCTTTTCTAGGGCCTTGTCCCTTCTAACAACATGACCAAAGTAGGTAAGACAAAGTCTGGTTACCTAAGGAGCATTCCTGCTGTACCTCTTCCAAGACAGATTTGTTTGTTCTTCTGGCTGTTGTTGTTATTGTTATGTGCCATTGCGTCAGACCTGACTCATAGCGACCCCTCCTTGGGTTTCTGAGGCAGTGTCACTACAGAAGTAGATTGCCCAACCTTCTTTCGGGGGAGTGGCTGATGGCTTTGAACCTCTAGCCTTCTGGTTCTTCTGGCAGTCTATGGTATTTTCAATATTCTTCACCAACACCACAATTCAAGTGCCTCAAATCTTCTTCAGTCTTCCCTATTCACTGACTTGCTTTCACATGCATAATGAGGCTATTTAAAATACCATGGCTTGGGTCTGGCACACCTTAGTCTTCAAAGTGACATCTTTGCTCTGTAACACTTTAAAGAGGTCTTTTGCAGCATATTTGCCCCGTGTGATGTCTGATTTCTTGACTGCTGCTTCTATGAGCATTGATTGTGGATCCAAGTAAAATGAAATCCCTGACAACTTCAGTCTTCTTCTCTATTTATTGTGATATTGCTTATTGGTTTAGTTGTGAGGATTTTAGTTTTCTTTATGTTGAGGTGTAACTCATGATGAATCAGGCTGTAGTTTTTGATCTCTTAGCAAGTGCTTCAAGTCCTCTTCACTTTCAGCAAACAAGGTTGTGTCATCTGCATATCTCTGTTTGTTAGTGGTTCTTCCTCCAATCCTGATCCTGTGTTCTCCTTTATATAGTCCAGCTTCTTGGATTATTTGCTCAGCATATAGACTGAATACGTATGATGAAAGGATACAACAATCATGCACACTTTCCTGATTTTAAACCATGCAGTATCCCCTTGCTCTGTTTGAATGACTGCCTCTTGATCTATGTACAGGTTCCTCTTGTGTACAATTAAGTATTCTGGAATTCCTATTCTTTGCAATGTTATCCATAATTTGTTATGATCCACACAGTTGAATGCCCGGGTCCTGAGCCAGCTCCATGATCCTTGCTGTACTTGAGCCCATTGCCGCAGCCATTGTGTCAATCCATCTCATTGAGGGCCTTCCCCTCTTTCATCGCCCCTCCACCTTACCAAGCATGACATCCTTCTCCAGGGAATGGTCCCTTCTGACAACATGACCAAAGTATGTGAGACGAAGTCTGGCCATTCTTGCCTCCAAGGAGCATTCTGGCTACACTTCCTCCAGGACAGACCCATAGGATGTTTCAATACTGCAACTTGAGACTTAAATTTTTCTTCAATTCTTTTACCTTGAGAAATACTGAGCATGTTCTTCCCTTTTAGCTTTCTAACTCCAGGTCTTTGTACATGTCATTATAATAATTGACTTTGTCTTCTGAAGCTGCTCTTTGAAATCTTCTGTTCAGCTCTTTTATCTTGTTATTTCTTCCATTTGCTTTAGCTACTCTCTGTTCAAGGGCAAGTTTCAGAGTCCTGTGAAGCTGTCCAAAATGCTGCTGGGCCTCCCAGCTACTCTTTTGGATCGATAAGCCTAACTCCCTGGGTAAAGTGGCCCTGATACATAGGCCCACATCTCTGGATCTCCTTCTTCTCCCAGATCTTTAACTTGAAATCCTTCTCTATTTTGTTAGTGCTTCAGTACATTTTGGAAGATTTATATATGTATATTTTATCCAGGTTTCTTTGTTATGGTCACTGGGAAGATTGCTTCAAATTCACTACTGCTGGAAGGGGGTGGAAGCAGATCTGATTTCTCTTAGATGCTGTCAGGGGAAGTGCATGAACCACCAGCTGCTCACTGCCTGCCTGTGACTAGAGAGCATTCTCCATCCACTCCCAACACACCATCCTGGTCACAGCTAGAAAGTGGAGATTAGGATGAGGAATTTTCCACAAACTGGACACAGCAAGATGTAGATTTTTTCCCAAAATAGAAGAGACTTAATTCCTCAGGCTTTTCCTGATCAGGCAGGTGACTTGGCAATAAAGGCAGTCCCAGTTGTTGAGCCTGGAGCCCCATCACTCTCCCTCTGGCTTCGTCCTTCTCATCCATATGGTCCTGCAGGACCAATGGAAGTAATGAAGGAGGAGGATGCTTTCTAGTTCAGCAACTATTAAGAATATACACACACATATAGAAAAACAAAAAAGACCCACTGCCATTGAGTTGATTGCAACTCGTAGCAACACCCATTGGGTTTCCGAGGTGGTAAATCTTTATGGAAGTAGATTGCCCAGTCTTCCTTCTGCGGAGCAGCTGGTGGTTTTGAGCCACCAGCCTTCTGGTTAGCAGTCAAATGGCCTAAGCACTGCACCACGAGTATATACACATACATTTATTTTTTTCCTCTTATGGAACCATGGGGGAGCTCTGGTAGCATAGTGGCTAAGACACTTGCCTGCTAACCAGACAACTGGCGGTTCAAACCCACCAGCCACTCCTCGGAAGGAAGGTTGGGCAATCCTACTTCCGTAGTGATACTGCCTCGGAAACCCAAGGAGGGGTCGCTATGAGTCGGGGCCGACTCGACGGCACATAACAGCAACACAGCAACATGGAACCATGGCAGGGTGACTTTTCCAGGTGACTCTTCTTGAATCTAATGTTTCAAGAGAAACTTTATGATCCCTTCTAGCTTTTTGAAGCCACATGCCCGTCCATATTTTCTTGAGTTCAGCAGCCAAATGTATTTTTCCTTCTATCTCGCTTCAACTCCCATAGACGTTTTTATTTTGACTTTCAAGAAGCCAGAAACATTTACAATGAGCGTAAATGGGTTTGCTAAGCTTTCAGAGGTTAGGCCAAGGGACATTGACATCCTCCTCTGGCATCACCTTACCACGGCCTCCATTAGCCTATTTCTGGGCTCTTACTCCAGTATCTTTCTCCCTAGAATCCTCAGGGCTGTCCTCTCCCAGGAGTTGCTATCAGCCCAGGCAGCCAGAGATCCACTCTTACCTTTCAGGTATGTACCTGCTGGATACCGTGAAGGAAGCTGTGGGCAGCAGGGGCCTGCCTCTCTTTTGGAGACCATCTTTTTGGAGACTTTTGGAGATCGTCCCATGCCTTGCAGCCTTTCATGTATTCCACAATAGTTCCCCCAGGCGACTTATATTTGAATTTCACAATATTTCACATATGGAAAAGACTATATATAATCTAGTCCACCACTTTGCTAGAAATAGAAATCCTCCAATTAGGTCTTAGTAACTGTCCTTCAAGGAACAAAGCTGTCACTCTGCTCCCACGTCATTCTCGCCTGTGACCGATCCCTTTGGGAAGGAATGAGAAATGACTTAATGAATTTTGAAGGGGCAAATTTTCTATTCTCCCAGAATATGTATCCTCCATGATTATTTTTTTGGAGGCAGAATCACTAGAAAGCCCCACCAGCCATAAGAATTTATGAAGCATGACGTCTGAAAACTTTTGAGCCTGAAATGAAGTAAATTAATTCCTCCAACATGATTCACTTTAGGTACAATCCCAAATTTCTTATAATTATCAGTTACTTGGTCTCTTAAGCTGAAATTTCTAAAGAAGTAACTTAGGGTCATTTTAAATATTTCCATTATTATACAATTTCTCATTTATTTAGATGTGAGTTTTTTTCCAGCCATTTTGAGACCATCTTGCATGCTAATGAGAGATAATATGCTGCGATGTCAGTAACATGTATGAGAGATACAGGAGTCGAGACAAAGTTAGCTGAGCAGATCCCTGGATTTGACGTAGAGACAGGGATGTTGCCTTTCAGTATGATGCAGGTTTTAACCAAGTATTAGAATATTCTAGAGGATTCAGAACAGTAAAGTATTAGAGCTCCTTCAAAAGAAACAGAGGGATAGAGAAGTTCAGAACTCTGAAATGATTTTATTCAGAAGAGGAGAATAGGAGGATGATTATAGTAACCATTTAGGAAAAGGAGGTGAGAAATACAAAATAATGGAGTCACTACAGTGAATTCCTTTGAGCTTTCCGGATGGAGGAGGGAAAATGAAAATTTTCTTGACCAATTATTATAGAATTCCAATCAGTCAGGGTAGGACTTGAGAGTTTTAATGACCCACCCATCTGCTAGGTAATAAAGCCAGTGAAATATGTGCCGTCAAAATGGCAGAAGCATGTTAGGATACACAGAGCAAGGAGAGAGACAGTTTTTTACACTGTGAGAATATATTGGTAAATAGTTCTGGGGATACTGTGGCTTGAATTATGGCTCATTTTTCTATATTTTACCATTTTCTTGAGCTGAATGGTGATTAAAGACAGAAAAACAAAACAAAACAAAACCAGACTTAGGTACTTCTTAACTTTGTAGGGATTCTTCATAAAAGATTATAGGGAGTGAAAATGAAAATGTTCTTACTTTCTTATTAGCTTAAAGAGAGTCCCAGCATAGTGCAGACGGTTAAGATGTTTGGCTGCTAACTGAAAAGTTGGTGATTTGAGGCCACTGAGAGGCACCTTGGAGGAAAGGCCTGGTAATCTACTTAAAAAAACACTCAGCTGCTGCAAACCCTGTGGAGCAGAGTTCTATTCTGACACACTTGGGGTTGCCATAAGTTGAAGTTGACTGGATAGCAAGTAGTGGTCGGATAAAAACTCAAAGTCTTATTTCTAATTTTTTGTGTACACTTCTGTTCTTCCAAAATTATTCAGTGAATTTGTTAATACAGAAAGCCCCCTTTTCTTTTGAGCCTTCTTTGCAAGTAAACCTGAGATGCATTTATGGAACAAGAGGTAGTGAAATATTGTCTGGCTTCTCTCTTCAGTTTATTCAGAGTCAAATCCACAGAACCAAAAATCTGCCTATTGGTCCTTCAACTGGTGACTTTCCTCTCTTATTTAACTAACAAGCAGTACAGTGTTTTGCTCTTTGCTCCTGGATTGAGGATTTGGCTTCCATATATATTAAATAACCTTCTCACCTTGCAGTCTACCTTTCCTATTGGTAAAGAATAATAATAGCATTATTATTTAATTATCACCACTAAAAGCAATGTCAGATTTCAGTAATCTAAAACTATATTGCCTTAAACTTAGGTTATTTGAAATAAGATCTCTCCTCTCTAGTAATGGATACCTAGAGAAGAAGGTAGTATTTAGCTGTAGGTACAAGGGCAGACACAGGAACATATATAACCAGGGTGATGATAGTATAATCATAACTTTTTTCTGGAAGGACACAAAGATGTTGTTATTGTTAGGTGTTACTGAGTCCATTCTAACTCAGTGACCCGATATGACAGAGTAGAACTGCCCCCTAGGGTTGCCTAGGCTGTAATATTTATGGGAGCAGATTACAAGGTCTTTTCTCCCACAGAGCCACACGTAGGTAAACCACAGATCTTTCAATTACCAGCAGAGAACTTAACCATTATGCCACCAGAACTCCTTAAAGCCATTGTTAACAGTGGTAAAGTAAAGACTAATTTGGGATTGAGGTGAGGGAAAGGATTTTTATTTTATACTGCTCCATACAATTTTAAGTTTTATTTTGATTTGAGTGAAAGTTTACAGAGCAAATTCATTTTCCATACAGCAGTTCATACACAGTTTGTTTCAGGACATTAACTGCAATTCCCCACAGTGTAACAGCTCTCTTCCCACTTCCTCCCCACAGTTGCCTCTTCTATGGGCCCTTCCCTCCAATGCACTGCCCCTCTTCCCCCTAGCTATCTCGTGCAAACACTGCCCTTCTGTTATTCTACATTTTATCTCTATTGCTCCAAGGAGTGTATCTGTAAATTATGCTTATCTGTTGTTTGGCTGAAAGCCACAGGAGTGAGTTCATAAACTAAGCACATATTTTTATGTAATAAGTAAATAAGGGGGAAATTTTTAAAGGTGGGAAAAGGAGAAAAGAAGCCACTAGGTATGAGATCCTGTCAGCTCTGAATCTAAGCTCTACTCTAGATTCCTTTCTTGGTGGAAATTCCTTTTTTTATAAATCATTAGATCAAAATCTGTAGGAACGCAGAATCATGACATACCCTGCAGCATTTTATAAAGCCCTTTCATGACCATTGTCTTCTTTGAGCCTCTCAGTGTGATGTAGTGCCTAAGGCATTTGACTGCTAACCAGAAGGTTGGTGGTTCAAACCTACCAGCCACTCCATGGAAGGAAGAATGTGCAATCTACTTCCGTGAAGATTTACCACCTCAGAAACCCAAAGGGGGTTGCTGTGAGTCAGAATAGAATGGATAGCAGTGAGTTTGGTTTTTTTTTTTTTTTTGGTTTAGTGTGACTGCCCAATATGTTTGGTCAATATTATATGATTCCCATTTTACAGATGGGAAAACTTAAGCTTGGGGAAGATGGATGGCTTCTCTTCAATGATTAGAAGTAATCAAGCCCACGACTAGATACCAAGTTTGATTCCTTACTCACTGTTCCCTCATCCCTGATGGAAATAGCTTTGCTAATTATTCTGGACATTCTTTTTTAAAACACAACATACAAGCTACCTCTTTGGTTTTTTGCCATAACACCTATTTCATTCTGTCCTGGATTGTGGTTAGATGTGTAATCATTTTCCTCATTAATTTTACCAGCATAGGCTGTCACTCTTCTTTTTCTAGGTTTTCTGTGTCTAGTACATTGTGGTGCATATATTAGTTACTTAATCTTTGTTTCATGGAGTTAGATACTCCAACTACTTCTTCACAAACAATTATCCATTTCTAGGGAAACAAAAGTAATACACTCAGCCGTTTCCACAAGACTAATGTCATCATCCCCAGGAGAATTAGAACCGCATAATGTTTGAGCTGGAAGAAAACCATCTTCAAGGGTGCTTATTCCCTTGTTTTATAAATGAAGTGCCTGTGATCGAATAACTTGCTTAAGATCACACAGGGAATTAGAAGTGGCTCCTTACGACCCAATTCTTAGCTTCCAGCTCAACCCTGTTCCTGCTGCAATGATTCTTTTTTTTTTTTTTAA
>NW_006921700.1:1784326-1785656 GCF_000298275.1 Orycteropus afer afer | reverse complement strand
AATTATTATTATTATTTAAATTGTGATTTGGGTGAAAGTTTACAGAGCAAATTCACTTTTCATACAGCAGTTCACATACACTTTGTCTCATGACATTGACTACCATTCACCACAATACAGCAGCTCCCCTCTAACTTCCTTCCCATAGTTATCTCTTCCCTGTGTCCTTCCCTCTGTGCACTCCTTCCCCCCAAGTTGTCTCCCTGTGCATACATAGCCCTTCTCTCTCCTATGATTGTTCTCTCCAAGGAGTGTATCTACCTAATGTAAATGTTCAGTTCATATGCCTGTCTTTTGTTTGGCTGGAAACCACAGGAGTGGGTTCAGTTCAAGACCTGAAGGTTAACTAGGGGCCATAGTCTCAGTGGTTCCATCAGGCTCTATCAGACCAGCAAACCTGGTCCTTTTTTTTTTTTTTTAATGATTTTGAGTTTTGTTCCACATTGTTCTCCTACTCTATCAAGGATCTCCTACATAGATCCCCCTCCGAGTGGTTGACAGTGGTAGCCGGGCACCATCTAGTTCTTCTGGTCTCATAGTTGTGTAGGTGAGGATCGCATGGTGTACCAGTCACTTGGACTAATAGTTTCCATGAATTTTTGGTTTTCTTCATTCTTTGCTCTGGATGAGGAGAGACCCATTGTTGGATCTGGATGGCCACTTCCAAGCTTTTGAGATCCCAGTCACTACTCACCAAAGTAGGATGTGGAACAGTGTTTTATGTAGTATTTATGCCAATTGAGCTTGATGTCCCCTGTGACTATGGTCCTGAGCCCACAGATCCAACTACTTGCTCCCTCTGAGTAGCTGGCTATGGCCAAGAAGTGACTACAATCTTGTCCCTTGTCAGCTCTACTATATACCTGGGAATTCTTATAGAACATAGCAATACACTTGTAGAGACATTGTCTTCCAACCCTATACATGGTCTTGGGCACATGCTCCCTGCATTGACATACCTAATAGTTCAGCCTGTCCACCCGTCTAGCCACCTGTATGCTGACAATGCAGTACTGTATGTGCAAAGGGTTCATCTTTGTTGTCTGTACCTCCCTTGTACCTCTATGTCCTTCTCTTCCTCAGTGCCACCATGTTGATCACTCACATTTGGTACAATGCCCTTCTCTTCACCCAAATCAATACTTGTCTTTACCTATCTAATAGTATTCCCTCCCCTCCCTGTCCACCCCTGGTAACCTACAAAGAAAATTTCCTTCCATATATAAACCATCCTTGACTTTTTACAATAACGGATGAATACGCTATTTGTCAGAAGCTCTGGTAGCATAATGGCTAAAGCATTTGACTGCTAACCAGAAGGCTGGTGGTT
>NW_006921700.1:1773428-1783381 GCF_000298275.1 Orycteropus afer afer | reverse complement strand
GAAGCACATAAAAATTTAATTTTTAGAAGGTCCCATTCATCTAGTTTCTCTTCTGCTGTTTGTGCATTTTGGGTTATGCTCGATAGTCTATTTATGCCATATATTGTTATTTGTTGTTATTTGCCATCGAGTCAGCCCCGACTCATAGCAACCCCTCCTTGGGTTTCCGAGGCAGTATCACTATGGAAGTAGAAATGCCCAACCTTCTTTCCGAGGAGTGGCTGGTGGGTTTGAACCGCCAGCCTTCTGGTTAGCAGTTAAGTGCCTTAGGCACTATGTTTGCCCTAGTTTTTCCTTGAGGAACTTCATAGTTTTAGGTTTCACATTTAAGTCTTTGATCCATCTGGAGTTAGTTTTTGTGTATGGTGTGAGGTACAGATCTTATTTCATTTTTTCTGCAAATGGATCTCCAGTTTTGCCAGCGCCATTTTTTAAACAAACATTCTCTTACCCATTTAATGGATTTCAGCCCTTTGTCAAAGATCAGCTGACCATAAGTCTATGGATCTATTTCTGGGTTCTCAATTCTATTCCACTGGTCTATGTGTCTGTCATGATACCAATACTAGGAAGTTTTGACTACTGTGGCTGTATAGTAGGTTTTGAGATCTGGGAGTGTGAGACCTTCTGCTTTGTTGTTCTTCTTCAATAGTGTTTTGCTTACATAATTGTGGTTACATAATTGTGGTTATACTTATGTATATTTTTAAATGCGATGTGTGTGTGTGTGTATATATATAAGAGCTGTCATGGCACAGTAGGTAAGGCATTTGGCTGCTAACCAGAAGGTCAATGGTTCAAACCCCCCAGCTGCTCTGCAGGAGGAAGATGAGGCAATCTACTTCTGTAAGATTTACAGCCTTGAAAACCCAATGGGGGTTGCTATGGGTCAGAATCGACTTGATGGCAGTGGGTTTGCTGTGTGTGTATATATATACACACACACACATATATATATGTATATAGATATAGCTATTTACATACCATGTACATTGTATTATAAGTAATCTAGAGATGATTATGAGAGGATGTGCATAGGTTATATGCAAATACTACTCCATTTTATATAAGGGACTTGAGCATCCACAGATTTTAAAATGGAATGGGATCCTGGAACGAATCTCCTGGATTCTGAGGGATGACTGTATATATGTGTGTGGGTTTTATACATACATGTTTAGGCTCGAGCCTTAGAGACTTATTTACTTGGTGTGAGGTAGAGTCCAGACATCAATATTATTATTTGAAACCATAGTTCTCAAAATTGTCTCCACATTGGAATCTTCTGCAGAGTTTTAACAATACTGATGTCTGGGTCCTGCTGCAAAGATTCTGGCTTAATTGCTCTGGGGTCTGGTCTAGGCATCAGAATTTTTTTAGAGCTCCTCAAATGATCCTAATACGCAGCCCGTGTTGCTATCCACCAGGTTAGTGAGTAAGACCAGGCTTACGTGGTGCATAGTAGGTGTTCAGTACAAATGGAGTGAGTAAGTTATAAAAGTGAAGAGAGTTTATAAGGAATGCTAGTGCTGAGAAGTTGTACATATCTAGTTCTTTGGACATTTTGGTAGACCTGAATATGTTACGCTATGATTTGGGGTGGCCTGGGTGGCAAAACTTCTTCAGTTCAGCACATGACCATAGCTACCAGAGGAACCCTCAGCCAAAACTGACAGCCAAGACCTAATGGGTCTGTTACATCATGTGTACCTGTGAGAGGAGTGGCAGATCTGCCTATCACACTCCAAATGTGCCTAACTTTGTTCTTTGGAGAAAAATGACTGGAAGCTGACTTCTTAAAATCAGGGGGCTCTAGCCATGTGATATAGCCTTAGGTGAACTCTGTTAGGTTCCGAGGGCTTAGCTGCTGTCCAGGGTTTAGCAGTGGAGGCACACCCTGGAGCATAGAGCACATGGGTTGTCTGGTTTCTTTTGTTCCCTAGGTGACTCTTGTTTAGTTCAAGGGGTAAGCAAGGGGAAGGTATTTCCGCTTCTGGTCCCCAGGTGAAACAGCCCTAGTGAACTTAGAGAAGCTTGTCTATCTTGGGAAAGTGGAAACAGCAGCTGCTTACCTGGTAGAAACTGAGCTGCTTCTAATGGTCTTTGAAGGCTCCAAGGCAGTGTGCAGCAGAATCACCCAGAGGGCTTGTTAAACTTCAGGCTTCTGGGCCAAGCCCCAGTTTGTGATTCAGTAGGTCTGGGGGTAGAACCCAAGAACGTGCATTTCTAACACTTTCCCAAGTGTTGCTGATGCTGCCGGTCCAAGGAGCACTCTTTGAGAACCACTACTCTATGGGAAGGAAAGTGATGTCACCTGCGTTGTTTAGGAAAAGGAAATTATCTGATGGCTGCAGATCTGATTGTCAAGATCAAGAATTGAAATGGCCTTTCATTCATTCATCAGCAGTAATATTGACAGATTAATTGGTTTGTTAAACAAAATTATGAGATACCTACTAAACCATTTGTCATCGAGTCAACTCTCACTCACAATACCACCATGTGTGTCAGAGTGGAACTGTGCTCCACAGGGTTTTCAATAGCTGATTTTTGGGAAGTAGATCACCAGGTCTTTTTTTCTGAGGTGGCTTTGGGTGGACTTGAACCTCCAACCTTTTGGTGGCCAACTGAGTGCAACCCAGGTGCAAACCTACCACTTTAGGAATTGTGCGAGCTTTGTTGTTGTAAGAAAGAGGAAGATGCAGTAACTATATAAAGTAGCTGGTGTGATGATGAGACAGCCACAGTGCCATTCCCTTTGGGCTGCACAGAGGCAGCACCAGGGATGCCATGGGGTACACAAGCCAGGCAGGAGGGAGTGTGGATCAGAGGAGGCTTTCAGGAGCAGGTGATGCTGGAGTGGAATCGTGGAGGATGACTAAGAGTTTGCCAGATGAGGATGGTGGGGCCGATATGCCAGGAGCAGCATGGGCCGAGGTGAGAGAGAACAGGAGTGAGCCTAGCTTGGGGAGCACCATGTGCTTCAGGATCACCAGAGTAGAGTGAAGGGGAGAGGGAGCTTAGTCTGGTCGCCAGGCAGAGGTCAGATCACAGGGTCTAGACTCACACTGAGGAGCTTGGGCAGACTTGAAAGCAAGGGAGGCCATTGAAGGGTTTTACACAGGTATGTATCGTAACCAGACTTGCCTGCTCACTTCATACACATGCCAGAGACAGACGAGCCTCTCAGGGAATCCCCACGTGAAGTGATGAGGTAGAACCGAAACTGGCTGTAGGGCACTGGACCAATTACCTTCACATTGCCTTGTGTTTGCATTATCCCCTGCCTCTGCTCAGTATTTCAAACTTTTCAGAGTCATTTCCAATGGGTCTGTTAACTGGCTTTTTGAGCATCTTCTATGTGCTACTAGAGTGGTGCTGTCAATCATTCTTATGTTCCCCCTGTACAGATACTGTTTTTCAAGGAGAATTAAGTTAAAGTGAGCATCAAGGGCAGCCTTGGAGCAGGTGAACCATGCAATTGCAACCATGTGAGGGGCTGTGTGGGAGAGGGAGTGGTAGTCCCATCTGCTTGGTGAGGTCAGGGAGCCTGTTTTCTGCATACTGCGTAGATGTTGGGGAGCTTCAAGTTGCTCTTTTTTGGAGACTGCCTAGGAGTCATGCCTCCTCTTCTGCTCCTACCTTGACAAAACTGATTACAAATCTTTAGTCATAAGTCAGGCACCTGCTGGCAGCAGCAGTTCCCACTGCAGCCTTCCCCCAGTCAATTTTGGGGCTTATGCAGAGCATCTCCTAGAGTCATAGTGTCCTCAAGATGGCCCTAGAGGTAACCATTGTAGAGAGGATGAGGATATCCAAAGACCCACTCCATACCCACCATCAGTTGCATGGTGCAGCAGTTGTGCATGAAGACAATGGACAAAAGGGAGCTAATTGTGTGGCAAGGACATGTGCAAAAGGAGTTCAGGAAGGGAGTGAATGCTCAATAGTCCCTGGTCCATCTTTAAAAAAAAAAAAAAAAAAAAAAAAGTGCCTGGTATTGGTACAATGACAGACACATAGACCAATGGAATAGAATTGAAAAAAAAAAAAAAAAAATCAACAGTGATGGATTTTACCCATGGTACTTCTCACTTCAATCTGGTAATGAAAATTTGATTTGTGGTTTCCTCCCATGGGGCTCTTCATCATACAGTAATTGATACATCTCTAAAACCTGCCTCTTGAGGAAATTAATTCTGACAGGCCTCATCAGCACCCAGAGAGCCTGAAGGGGGTTTCACAGGCTCCATCTCCCCTATCACACCCCTTCTTCCCTCACCCTGTGGTATTTGCCATTGGCTAGGTAACTCAGGGGCTTCTTCAGAAGCCTTGAGTGGGCTGCCATTGGGGAAGGCAGGGGTCACACTGACTAAAATGATGGCCAGAGTCAGTGAACAGAATCTGTGTTCTGAGGTAATGACTTCAAGATTTATAGGTCACCTTTGTCGAAATGGCCCTGCTGCTTCAAAGCCACACATGTGGATGTGGGAGCTGATTGAAGGCCAGGGAGTTGGCAGCTCGCCTCAGACACAAGGGCGGGAAAGAACAGACAGTAGTAATAGGTACAACTCACTGTTAGTGTTTGCCTTGGTAGCTGGTCAGGGGAAGAGAGGCCATCTAAGCATACACAACCTGAGAGCCACACTGAGGGCTGTCCCAGACATTTTGCTATGACACGCCCAACTGGGATTCTCTTGTAGGAGGCTGCTAAAAATGCTTGGCCAAATGTTCCAGAGACTTTTGTCAACCTCTGGCTGGCTAAGACAGAGCTGTTATTTTCCTGATTCCGTCTGCTGCTTGTCTCTGAATGGAGCTCACCATGGAGTGAGTGCCATCTTGGAAGTCTGTTCCTTGGGTCATTTGAGGGGAGCTCTGCCTTCTTTCTCTTTCATAGTGTTTACTGTTGGCATTGCTCAGTGGACCAGCACTAGACTATAAACTGGCTTATTCTCCAGGAATGTCAATTGTACTAGTCTTGTCTCCTCAGAGACTTAGTAAACCTTAGGGGCAGGAACTTTGACCTCTTATAGAACTTCTTTCATGCCTCTCCCTGGCTTCTCATTTGCTGTTGTAAAACTGGATGCTTGATCGAGGTGCCTACATTTCCTTTGGCTTTGAGTCAACTCATTATCCTAACATACCAGCTTTTCCAGTATCTATCAAATACTGCTCATAGGCCTTTCCTCTTATACTCACCCAGTGCAACTACTTGGTGCATCTGTTCTTCATCACTCTGAGCACAGTAGGTGTCATAGTTTCCATGTTTCTTCTAGGTCCTCTCAATATTCCAGCAATGGACTAGTGCTTTTGCTGAAAAAGTAAGGAAACAAGGTGTATTAGTTATCTATTACTGTTTAACAAATTACCCCAAACTATGGAGGCTTAAAACAGCAAACCTTTGTTGTCCCATGGTTTCTGTGCATCAGGAATTTGGAGTTGGCTTAGCTGGGTGGTTCTAGCTCAGGGCCTCTTATGCAGTTACAGTAAAGATGTTGGCTGGGCTGCAGGTATCTGAAGGGCTGTCTTGGGCTGGAGGATCTGATTCCAAGATCATGCCTGTGACTGTTGACAGGAAGTCTCAATTCCTTATTGGCCATTAACTGGAGGCTTTAGTCTCTTTGGGTGGGCCTCCTCATAGGGTCTGACAACATGACAGCTGGCTTCCTCACAAGCAAATGATCTGAGAGACAGCAACCAGGAAGCCTCAGTGCATTTTATGTCTAGTCTCCTGGGTTGTATACTCTTTCCTGTTTTTCTTTTCTTTTTTTCATTCATAAGACGCAGTCACTCAGAGGGAAGAGGAATTAGGTCTACCAGTAGTGTCAAGTGTTTTGTGGATATGCTTTACCATATAAGGTGTGTTCCTGAGTCTGACTGAATGGGTGAGAAGAGATGGCCAAGTCCATTCTCTGCTACGGGTTCACTTCTCCTTGTGGGTGGCTTGCAGCCTTCTCTGGGGGAGCTCTGCAGGCCTATTGGTTGAGGGTAGAAAAGGCTGGGAACCCAGGTGCAAATTAGTTAGTCTGACAACAGTTACTGACTAGAATGTACTAATGTTCTAGGAGTTTAGGTACCTAGGAAAGAAACATGTGGTCCTTTCCCCTTACAGAGTTCACAGGTCAGTTAAACTTAACAAGTAGTACTGTGTAATTGCCATTATCCTTTTAAAAGTATTGCCTTGTGACTAGACTTCCACTATTTCTAGAAATAAAAAGAATGGGCAGTTTACAGAGTGGGTTGATTTATCTGTTGAAAGGTTTAGAGTCCTTACCCTCTTCTGGGCCTTGGATTTCTCATCTGGAAAGTACTGGGTTGGATGCAGTCAGTGGGGTTCAACCTGGCTGCTGTTGGAAGCACCTGGTTGTTGTTGTTGTTATTTGCCATCAAGTTGGCCCTGACTCATAGCGACCCCTCCTTGGGTTTCTGAGGCAGTATCACTACGGAAGTAGGAATGCCCAACCTTCCTTCCGAGGAGTGTCTGGTGGATTTGACCGCCAGCCTTCTGGTTAGCAGTCAAGTGCCTTAGGCACTATGCTACCAGAGCTCCTGTTGGAAGCACCTAGGGGACTTTAAAACGTACACCAGAAATTCTGATCCACTCACTCTAGGTGAATTCTAGGTATAGGAGTCTTCAGATGAGAACCACTGGGCTAGCTGATTGTGAAGATCCTACCAGTTTTGATGTTCTGTGACTTCAAGTAGTCAGCTGTCTGGTTGTATGTCATAGAGAAAAAGCCCAGGTATCATCACTGAGGAACCTGCCAGTAACTTACTCCCAACCCTAGTCACACGAAGTTGTCTACCTTGTGAGTCAGTGACCTCCATGCTGCCTGAATGGCTTAGCCTGTGACCATATCACAGGGTGTGAAAATGGTGTGGTGGGGATGTCTGAGCTCCTCTAACTTCATAAGGGGGAAGGAGAATCAAGATGAGCACCCCAAGGCTGATTCCTATAATGCGGAGGCCAGATACCTCGTCTGCCCACCGTTTTAACGAATTCTGACACCAATTATCCCTCCACGGCACTCTCTACTGTTAGATTCAATATTTTATTGCAGTGGCCACACTGAACTCACAGACAATATTCACAGTTATGGCTTTATTGGGGAAGTAACAGGTTACAATTCAGGATCAGAAGTCAATCAGGATACAGTTCTTTAGTCAGGACAGTGCATTCTCAGCCATGCCCATAGGCAGGTCTCTCTCTGGCCCTCAGTTCCCTGGTCTGGCCTCTGACCTGCTTGAGTAAGTGTTACAAAGCTCTTTTCACCCACTCTGCTGGTAAGCCTTGGGCCAAAGGTGCTCTGCTCTCTAGCTCTGTAAGCCAGCTAGCACCCTCTTGTACCTGGAGGCACCTCAGTCCTCCAGCAAGCCTCCTGCCTGAAGGCACTCAGCTCTCTTGCTCCACTGTCAGGAAGCCCACCGTGCTATCTCCTGCTGGTTTCATATTTGCTGCTGCTGTTTCCTGCCACTAATTCTCACCATTTCTCTCCATCTCTGGTGTTAGAGCTCTCCTTCTCTCTGTCTCCTTTGTCTACGAGGCTCTTAGCACAGGGGCCCAGGTTCAAAAGATGACTTGTATTCCTGGCTCTACTTTCTTGGTGGTGGTCAGTTCCCTTCTCTCCTTGCTTCTCTCTCCTTTTGTCTCTTATAAGATAAGAGGTATGGCTCAAGTAAAGGTGGTGATTTGAATAAGGGTGGTGACTTGAGTGCATCCCACCCTAGTTCTGTCTTGTTAACATAATGGAATAACCTAATCCTCATTAACATAGCCTAATCCTGCCTCATTAACACATAGATGTCAGGATTTACCACACACACAATGGAGGATAATTACATCAGATCACAAAGTGGAGGACAACCACAAAATATTGGGAATCATGGCCTAGCCAAATCGACACATAACTTCAACCATTACAGGTTCCATACACCTTATTTTCATTGTCCCACCCAGTCATTGTGTGGGAGTTACAAAGGCCATGGCTAGAAGGGCCATATTAAGTAATTCACTGCACTGCACAGAGCTGTTAGGAATGTGATAGAAGGAATTCTTTCACTGGGCAGGTGGGTCGACTGAGCCAGTGGATCTCAAAGTGTGGTTTACAGATGAGCTGCAGCAGTCTGGAAGTTTTATAGAAATGCAGAGTCTTTCCCTTGACCTACTAGATCAGATTTAGGAGCTCTGGGAGCATAGTGCCTAAGGCATTTGACTGCTAACCAGAAGGCTGGCAGTTCAAACCCACCAGCCACTCCTTAGAAGGAAGACTGGGCAATCTACTTCTGTAGAGATACCACCTCAGAAACCCAAGGAGGGGTCACTATGAGTCGGAAAATGACTCAACAGCAGTGAGTTTGCTTTTGGTTTGGGGGTAGAAACCAACAACCTGCAGGTGATCTCGATGTATTTAAGGTTAGAGAAGCACTGGACTAGATGGCTTATCACGTTCCCCCTGGCTCCAGAATCAGAGGTGTACATGTCTGTCTTGCAAACCTCACAGGGTATATTGAGAATTGAATGAGGTCACATTCATCATAACAACTGTAACTTCTGCCAGATTTCCCGACATCTTCCTCTTGTTTCTTGGGGACTGATGCTTGCTGGGAGTTCTGCTGGGGGAGATTCTGGGATAAAAACATGTAGTTTAAAACCCTTAAGCATTTCTACATCTTTGCTACTTTACAACATGTCTTAGTGGTTACTTGCTACTGTCTAGCTATTTATATGTTTTCTCTATTAAAGAAAAATCATACCAGCCTATCTTGGAGTTCTGGGAAGATGGAAGAGGGATCAAACCAGAGGATGAAATCCTAATTTCCCGTCTTCTTGTACCCACAGCAGCAACAGGATATGAAACTTGTTGAACTGTGGAGCTGAGCCTCTCAAATAGATCTCATATCCTTTAAAAAATAATAATAATTTTAAAAAATATACAGTTTATAACTTAACGTGAGCAAAGCAGACCCCTGAATTTAAAGTGGTAAAAATATGGGTTAATACTAAAATTAAAATCCTCTGCAGTTAATACCTTTCAGTCGTAGACAAAGACTTGAGCTCTCCTTGTGCTATTTTAATTTTGTTTTGTCTCCTAGCTACAGACCATGTCCTCATCTCTTGACAGCCATCTTGCATATCTCCATCCTGGTAGCATGTGCCACAAACCTAGTTGTGAACAGGCCTTGGTCAAGTACCATCCTTTCAAGTTCTCTCCACTCAGAACAGAAGGATCTTGACTACACTTGTCAATTGGATCCATCTAGTCCTAGTATTTATCTTGAACAGTCATTGAAGGAGCTCCTTTAAATAAGAGCTTATATAAAATTAACAAAAGGATTGGATGAGAATGACTGATGGGAAACTAAGAGACTGATCTGCACACAAAATGCTAAATAGCCAACACAGAGTGTGAATATTGACCACAAGCTACCAATATCAGTAGCATTAACTCTAGACTCTCCTCCAAGAAGTTGATGGTAGCCACAGCCTCACACACTAAAGGACATGTCTTTGTCTTGTTCTCATATAACTCTTTCCTGTCTGTTGGTTTGGTTCTGTGTTAGAATGGTATTTTCTTATGTTAAAAATAGTTGTATCAGTATCGCAAATTATTCTGTGTCTGTCTGCTGTGTTTAGGTTCTCAATCTATGAGATCACCTGGGATGCTTTCAAATCAACAGATGCCTGGGTCCCAGCCCCAGAGATGTTGTTTGAAATGGTCGGGAGGGAGGGTGGTCCATAGGCCAGCAGTACTGGCATTTGATAAAGCTCCCTCTGTGATTCTAATGTGTAGTTCGACCTGGGAACCCCTGATTTTGAGTTCTTATGAATTGCATTTCTGTAGACGTTGGTATGATTGTCCCTAATTTGCTACTGCACAGGTTCGTCCAGAGCTGGCCCTTGAGGAGTCTCTTAGGATTCTCTAGAGAAAAAGAACCAGTTTATATATATGTAT
>NW_006921700.1:1767895-1773144 GCF_000298275.1 Orycteropus afer afer | reverse complement strand
GGCACATAACAACAACAACAACATATATAACACACACACACACAGATTGGCTCATGCAGTTGTGGGGGGGGGGCTGGCAGGTCTAAAATTTATAGTTCATGTGACAAGCTAAAGACGCTGCTGGCTCACATGGCTGTGGAAGGCCGTCAAGTCCAAAATTCATAGGACAGGTGACAGGTTGGAGACTCCTGCAGGCTTACATCTCATGATCCATAGGTCAGGAGAGGGGAGAACACAAAGTTCTGCCAGAATGCTTACTTAGAGTCCGGAGGCAGAAAACACCCTAGGGAACCTCCTTTTTCAACTGATTCATTAATCGTACTACATTAGATTGCATTATGGAATAGCAAGTAGACTAGTGTTTGGCCAAACCACTAGTCAAATCGACACATAAAATTAACCATCACAAGAAGTTTCCCTCTCTTGCAAGGTGTGCTCTGCTAAGGTCAAGTAGAGCCCCTCTCTCTGTTTTCCACCCTCCTTTGCTCTCTCTTTTAGCTCTGCATGTGATAGTGAGGTGAGTTGTAGATTGGCAAACTTCCTGTCTTCCCCATTTGTGCTTGCTTGTCTCTGTGTCTGTGCTGCTCCTTTTAACTGTGAAGTGATTCGGTTTAGAACACACCCTAAACTGATGTGGCATCATTCCCTACCAAAGTAAACCCTATTCCCAACCAGTATACATCTACAAGTATAAAAAACAAAAAACAAACCTGTTACCATCAATCACCTCTGACTCATAGTGAAACCATGTGTAGGGATTAGGATTCCAGTGCATATTTTGAGGAGTACACAATTCAATTATAACATCCACCAAAGTGTGCAGGAGGTATTTAGCAAACAACAAGAATAGCAAATTCAAGCCAAGGTAAATACGGTAGGGGAAGGGTCCTGGAACACTGGTCCTCTGGCTGCTAACAGTTCAAGACCCCATTTGGGGTCCTCTCTGTGACTGACGATTCATAGCTTCAGGTATTATGTCCTTGATCTTAAAGATTACTTTATGCACCCAACCCAAACAGAAATCAGACAGGCATTTATGGAAAACAAAAACAAACACACTGCCGTCGAGTTGGATCCAACTTATAGCGCATTTATGGAGAGAAGGAAAAAAAAAAAAGATGAAGAAATTACCAAAAAATTAGCTCATGAGATATGAACTCTAAATGTCGTCATAGTGGTGTGCCCAGAGTCTTTTGAGCCAAACAATGGTTCATATCCGAACAGTCTGATGACCAAAATGTACTTCTCCATTGCCCATGGCTAGGAAATGGTCCTCCTCTCTTTTAGTTTCAGTCCATCTGTGCATCCATGCATCTACCCGTCCATCTATTTATCCACCCACCCACCCACACATCCACATTCTTCCTGAGCAAGCCTTTGTTAGCTCCTAATTGCATTGAAAGAATTGGGCACAACAATTCAAATTGCAGTTATCAGAGAACTTGCATCTGGAGCTTCCATTGTTTGGCATAGTTGTCCTCTCACCTGCAAATCTGCCTTGCCACTGTAGCACAGTAAGATTGCATCTGAATACGGAGCACTTTGTTCTTTCCAAAGAGCTTTCAGATGCATTATCACCTTTAATTTTCCTGGTGAATCTGTAAAAATAAAACACTGAATGTGACTGTTCCACTGCAGTCAGAAGAAAACTGAAGTGTAGGGATGTTAAGATGGGATGAGGAGTGGGAAAGCCAGGCTCATCTCAGCTGTTCAGTGTTTCTCCCTCTGTTTCACATTGTCAGTCTGTAGGGTGCTTATCCTAATGCCCAGGGAAGGCTGACCAGCTGTGACAATGAAGGAGCAATTCTTGGGACTAAAACATCTGTTAGTGGGATAATAATGGCTTTGGTTATGAAGGTAAAATGCAAATAGGCAATTTCAACTTGAATTTCAATAAGTTGGATAAAACTCTTGCTCCCAGGTGACCACCAAGTAACCAGAAGGCTGGGGGTTCAAACCCACCAGCCACTCCTCGGAAGGAAGGTTGGGCAATCCTACTTCCATAGTGATACTGCCTCGGAAACCCAAGGAGGGGTCACTATGAGTCAGGGCTGACTCGACGGCAAAGAACAACACAACAACAATATATATATATGGAGCTCTGGTGGGGTAGTGAGTAAGGCATTTGGTTCCAACCCACCAGCTGCTCAGCGGAAGAAAGATGAGGCAGTGTGCTTCCCTAAAGATTTACTGCCTTAGAAACCCAATGGGAGTTGAATCCACTTGATGGCAGTGAGTTGAGTTGTTGAGTTGACTCAACAACTCAACTCACTGCCATCGAGTGGATTTGACTCATAGCGACCCCTCCTTGGGTTTCCAAAGCAGTATCTCTACGAAAGTAGGTTGCCCAACCTTCTTTCTGAGGAGTGGCTGGTGGGTTTGACTCGCCAGCCTTCTGGTTAGCAGTCAAATGCTTTAGGCACTATGCCACCAGAGCTCCCATATATACATATACACATATGTTGTTATGTGCTGTCAAGTCAAACCCGACTCATAGTGACCCCTCCTTGGGTTTCCGAGGCAGTATCACTACGGAAGTAGGATTGCCCAACCTTCCTTCCAAGGAGTGGCTGGTGGGTTTGAATCGCCAGCTGTCTGGATAGCAGGCAAGTGTCTTAGCCACTATGCTACCAGAGCTCCCATATACACACACACACATATATATATAGTGTATGTGTGTATATATACACACACACATATATATACACACATACACTATATGTGTATATATATATGTATATATATATATATACACACACACTATATATATATCATAAAATTTGCCATTTTAACCATTTTTAAGTGTATAATTACCAGTGACATTGATTATATTCACAGCGTTATGAAAGCATCACCACTATTTAAAATTTTTTTCATCACCCCGAACAGAAACTGTACCCGTTAAGCATTACTCCTCACTTTCCCTCCTCCCCAGCCCATTTGCCTTTTCCACATGCTTCATATAAGTGGGATCAGTACATTGCTTTTACTTACGCATATGGCTTATTTTACTTAGTGTAAACTTTCAAGGTTCATCCCCGTAGTAGCATGTATCAGAACTTCATTTCTTTGCTGGGAACAGCACTGCAGAGAACACTGGTGTACAAGTAGCTGTGTTCCTGCTTTCAAATCTTCTGGGTATACTTAGGAGTGGAATTGCTGGGGCACATGGTAACTCCATGTTTTACCTTTTTGCTAAAACCAACTCTAACCCACTGCCATCAAGTCAGTTCTGACTCATGGAGGCCCTGTTAGGACAGACTAGAACTATGCTGTAGAGTTCCCAGGGCAGTAAATCTTTATGGAAGCAGACTGCTTCATTTTTCTCCCATGGAGCAGCTGGCGGGTTTGAACCACCAACCTTCTGGTTAGTAGCCAGCGCTTTAACCACCATGCTACCACAGCACAGCTCCTTTTACTTTTTTTGAGGAACTGTTAGATTGTTTTCCGCAGTGGTTACTTCATGCTGTTGTTGTTATGTGCCATTGAGTTGGACCCGACTCATAGCGACCCCTCCTTGGGTTGCCAAGGCAGTATCACTATGGAAGTAGATTGTCCAACCTTCCTTCTGAGGGGTGGCTGGTGGATTTGAACCGCCAGCCTTCTGGTTAGCAGTCAAGTGCCTTAGGCACTATGCTACCATAGGAAACTTTTTTTTCCCAACCTTGATAGTGACTTTCTCCTCTGAAGAGGTTTGAGCTCATTCATTCTTGTAGGAGAGGGATAAGGGTAGCACTGGTGTTCTCTGAAGATCAGAGCTGATCTGGAGATGGACAGTTCAGGGCCCCGTTTGTGCCCTGGAGGCCTGTCAGGCCAGCTGAGAACAACTCACACAAATTAATGAGGAAACTTTCTCAGTAGCAACTAATCGACTTTCCTGCTGTGCTAAAATTAGAACTGAAAGGTAAACACAGATCTATCATTGGAGTGGAATAATAATGTTATACCATATGGAAAATCAGTGTGTGGACTAGTGTTTCTGTTGTCCTTGGAGTTCATCAAAGCTCTGTTAGGAGCTGTGCAGAGATGGGGGTGGACTGCGCATTCTGGTTTGCTGGAGACAGCCTCAGTACTATCTGTTGTCCCTACATAAGTCTCTGCATAAGTATTAATATGCCCCTTTTCATCGTCAGGGAGCCCTGGTGGTGTGAAGGTTAAGCACTGGACTGTTAACCAAAAGGGTGAAAATTTGAACCTACCTAGCAACTCTGTGGGAGAAAGACCTGGCTTCTACTTCCGTAAAGATTACAGCCAAGAAGACCCTATGAGGCAATTCTACAGTGTCACATGGTATCACTGGAGTGTCATTTTGAGTTAGATTTGACTGGAAGGTACCAACAACTTTCACTCTCAGAATTGTCTGGGTTTGGTGGTAAACACAAAGCACAGAGCTTATAGCACATGATAGACACTCAGGAAAGGTTAATTCCCTCCCTTGACAAACCAGTAACACCTACAAGAAAGAAACCACACAAACAGTGTGTATTTTATGCTTTTAATAACTATTCTTCTTGACACTAGAGGTTGAATCGGCTTTTTCCTTGTGTAAGGTTTTCTATTTAAATGTGATCGTGGTTATTCAAATTCATGTTGGCACAGTAATTGGCCTGATTTCTGTTGGCTTTTGGATTCAGTTGAGTATATAGAAAAGGAAGTGTCTGGGTGAATCAATAAAATCATCAATAAATCATCATAATATTGTCCTCTGTATTTATAGTAGTACACTATTTCTTTCATAAATGATTTATTTGATCTCACAGCAACTCTATTTAGTGGGAGAATCTGGGGAAGCAGAGATGCAGTTTCAGTGATGGGCTTAGGATCCCACAACTAATTAAGAATATCACCAAAACTGGAACTTGGCCCTCCCACCTTTTGGTTCTGTGTCCTTCCCTTGATCCTGACTCTTGTAGATGCTCCCAGCACCCACATCTGGTGTTACCCACACCAACTTCAGATGTTTCTTTTAGTCCTCAGTAAAATTTAAGACTCAGTACAACTGAGTCCCTGGGTGGTGCCCACGGTTAAGCACTTGACTATTAGCCGGAAGGTGGAGCCTGCCCAGAGGAACCTGGAGACCTACTTCTGAAAGACTACAGCCTTGAAAACTGTATGGAGCAGCTCTCCTCTGCACACATGGGGCTCCATGAGTTGGAATCGACCAAATAGCAGCCGACAACAACAACTGGTGGAGGAAGGTGCCGCCACGCTGACCTGAGTGACATTGCAGAATTTGGCTCCTCTAAAAC
>NW_006921700.1:1765109-1766705 GCF_000298275.1 Orycteropus afer afer | reverse complement strand
CTGCTGTCCAGTGCAATCCAACTCATGGTGACCCATGTTAGGGGAGAACTGTGCTCTGTAAGGTTTTCAATGGCTGTGGTCCGCTGGAAGCAGATTGCCGGGACTTTCTTCCAAGGAGCTTCTGGATGGATTCAAACCGCCAATCTTTGAGGTAGTAGTTCTTAACCGTATGTGCCATGCAGAGACTCCTTCTCTGAATTAGAACAGTGCCGGTCCCCCCATGGACTTTGAAGATCTCAATTAAGGGCATCAAAGACACTGGCTCTCAGACCATCTGAAGCAACCGCCCAACTTACTGTTGTGAGCCACTGAATTGTAACTCCTCCTCTTGATGTCTGTCTTTTCTTCCTTTATGTTTTATTTTCTGTCACCCATGAGTGACTGAAGGTACAAAGAGATTTAGATTTCCTTACACCACTCAGAGGTTTCCAGCAAGGTGGGACTTACTGTTGAATGAGGTGAGCATGCATCCTTTGAGGCAAGACAGCAGTTGCACCTGTTGTTTTGTTCATAACTTTTGAAGTTGACTTAGAATCATTGAATCTTAGAATTCATAAAAGCAACCATAGATTTACGGTGTAGTCCAACTTTTCATCTGCTGTGGAGTCTTTACTGCGGCTACCTGAATAGATGGCAATTCAGATATTTTTGGAACACTTTGAAAGAGTTAGAACTTCTTGTCTCACAAGATTTTCCATTCTATTTCTAGATGTTTAACCTTTTAGCCCCATATAGCACCAGTCAGTGGTGCAAGTCCTTTACAGTTACAATTTCCATTGATCCTACACTGCTGTTATCACTGTTTTACAGATGAAGAAATTGAGACACAGAGAAGCTAGGTGACTTGCCCAAGACCAAAAAGCTAGTGTCAGAAATGAGATTGGAACCTGACTCTGACTTCTTTCACCACATATTAGTGTTGTAGTACAGTGCCTAAGGGATTTGACTGCTAACTAGAAGGTTGGCAGTTCAAACCCATCAGCCATTCTGCAGAAGGAAGACTGGACAATCTACTTCTGTAAAGATTTACTGCCTCAGAAACCCAAAGGGGGTTGCTATGAGTCGAAGTTGACTTGATGGCAGTGAGTTTTTTTTTTTTTTTTTTTTCCTAACCACCAGCTTAGTGCTTCTCTGATAAGACATCTCTAGGACTTATGAAAGGTATGCGCCTGGCACAGTGGTTAAAGCACTTGACTGCAAACCAGAAGGTCAGCAGTTTGAACCCACTAGCTGCTCCGCGAGAGAAAGATGTGGCAGTCTCCTAAAGATGTGGTAGTAAAGATTACAGCCTTAGAAACCCTTCAGGGCAGTACTCTTCTGTCCTACGGGATCACTGAGTCAGAATGGACTGGATGGTAATGAGTTTGGTGTTTTGGTTTGGTGTCACAACAGTGGAGCGCTGCTAACGGAAGGGTGGTGGTTCTAAGTGACCCAGTGGATCCGTGGGAAATAAAGACTATGAATAGCGAAGAAACACTGTTTGGTACATTACCGTGCAACTTTAGGAATACTCCGTTTAGGCTAAAAGGCTCGCAAAATAGGATTGGGAAAGAGCTGCAACATCTGAGTAAACCCAGCCTTACTCATGGAAAAGAG
>NW_006921700.1:1736180-1759029 GCF_000298275.1 Orycteropus afer afer | reverse complement strand
TTTGCATCTCTCTAATAGCTAATGATCGTGAGCATATCTTCATATGTTTGTTGGCCGCTTGAATATCCTCCTTGGTGAAGTGTGCCCAGTTGCTTCTTCATAAACAGGTTCTCCCACTAGAGTCCCTGCATGGAATTCATAAAGTGCTCTGGGTGTTCTGTTCCTTAGGGGAGAGACCTGGCTTGAGCTATCATAACAGGATTAACCAGAGGCAGATCAAGTCCCCGGTCAATTAGAGTCAAAGCATCAGGCAAAAGAAGCAAACCAAGAACGAGGCACAGTGTAGCACTGGCGTTCAGAACACAGACCTGCCAGAGTTCAAATTCCAGCTCCACCCTGTACTGGCTATATGACCTTAGACAAGTCAGTAACCCTTGTTGTGCCTCCTCAGCTCATCAGTCAATGGAGACAGTAGTAGTTCCCACTCCAGGGAGTTGTGAGAATTAAACAGACAAATATGTGTAAAGCACTAGAAGAGGCTCTGCCACCATTACTCTTTTCTGAAATACGTCCTTAATGAATATATGCTCTATTCATCCTTCACAGGTTGCATGTAGACTCACCTTCTCCGTTAAACCTTGCCAAGCAACCCAGCTTTTAGACCCCATTTCCCCACCATCCACACTGGCCTTCCCCCCTACCTCCATTTTTCTAGTCTTATTTTTTTTCTCTCATTTTGTCCTCTTACAATTCCCTATCTATTTTCTTATATAAAAAATTCTGAAAGGGTGGGGCTCTGAATTCTTCATGTCTGGAAATCCTATAATAGCTTGCACACAGTAGGCTCTTGATAAATATCGAGTTGATTTTAGGGGAAGTAGAAAATCCATCGTTTAACACTTTCTTATTAGGCTAGGTCACATTGGCCTTGGTGGCTTACCTTTACAAAGCTTAAAGTTGGACAGAAGGAAGATGTAAGAGCAAGACCACACATGTTGGACCAGCATGTACTCAGGAGGACATAGCATGGTGGTAGATATGGGTGGAGAGGCCTAAGGTATGTACTTATTTGGCACGACAGCTGCTTTTTCCCTGGGTCTCTATCATAGTTCAGCTCTCTGTAGACACTTGGCTTCTTTGTGCTATGGAGTTCTCACTGCCAATTGGGACTAATGCTGTTTCCTTATCAGGATTATTGGGAAAATTAAACCAGGTATTAAGTCGTTAGAGCTTTAAAAATATATAAAGGTGATGTGACGTTACAGAGAACATTGTCTGTGAAAGCCATGACTAGGGCTCCCTTGAAGAAGGTACAACAAAATGCAACCATTGCCATAGAGTCGGATTTGACTCATAGCGACCCCTCCTTGAGTTTCCAAGGTGTATCACTGTGGAAGTAGATTGCCCAACCTTCCTTCTGAGCAGGTGAGAAAAGAAACAAACAAACATAGTGCATTTGGGACCGTAGAGCAACTTTCTCAGTCCTTCTGTGTTTGAAAATCCACTCTAACACATTTATTCTTTTGGATTTTAAAGTCTTCCCAGGCTCTCAAGACACCTCCTCCTTCTATCCCTGGCTCAACCTTATGTTACCTTGACACTTGATCTTCAAAATCGAGTCAGCTGACTTTACTGTTAAGCATCTACTGCATGCCAAGAACTGTGAAGATTACGAAACTGAGCAAGAAACAGCTCCTGCCTGCCAGGAATTTACAACTCTGTCACATCACTTACATCAGGAGAAGAATCCCAAACAAAGCACCCTCCTATTTCATTCACGAGCCAACACTACTGGCATTCTTACCAGTTTATCTTAGTTTGTCTGGGTTCCCACTGTTTCATATATTAGGTAATTCCTGAGTTTTCTCCCTACTGTGAATGGTGACCAATGGCCTAGCCAAGAACCAGTGGAAACCTGAAAATCAGAGCCTTTCATGAACTTCCAAGACATGCCAGAAAAATGAAAAATTACTGGATCTTTTGAAAGAGTTACAAGTAAACGTAGTATTGTGTCTGTTCTCAATTTATGAAGCATTAGTGGTGTAGTGGTATAATTCTTGCCTTCTGTGCAAGAGATCCAGGTTCAATTCCCAACCAGTGCACTTCATGCTCAACCACCACGTGTTTGTCATTGGAGGCTGGTGTGTTGCTGTGGTGCTGACCAGGTTTCAGTGGAGCTTCCAGACTGTGACAGGCTGGGACGGAAGGCCTGGTAATTGACTTCTGAAATCAGCCGGCACAGACTCTGGATCGCAGCAGTCCGACCTGCAGCAGATGGCAGGACTGAGCAGCAGTTTGTTCCCTTGTGAGTGGAGTTCCACGAATCAGGGACCAACTTCAAGCCAATAACAGCATCTCAATTTATGGATGGCTTTTGTTGAGCTCCATAAGGAGCTGTGGTGGCGTAGTGCCTGAGGCATCTGACTGCTAACCAGGAGTTTGGCGGTTCAAATCCACCAGCTGCTCCATGGGAGGAAGACTGGGCAATCTACTTCTGTGAAGATTTACCACCTCGGAAACCCAAAGGGGGGTCACTATGAGTCAGAATCAACTCGATGGCAGTGAGTTTGGTTTGGTTTGCTTTTTGTTGAAGCAATTTCTACACAGCTTTCTCTTGGAATTCATGCCCTGAGGTGAATTTTTAAAAACTAGACTCTGTACTTTGGGAGCTCTGGTGGTGCAGTGTTTAAAGCTTTTGGCTGCTAACCAAAAGGTCAGCAGTTTGAACTTAGCAGCAGCTCCCTAGGAGAAGGTGAGGCAATCTTCTTCCATAAAGATTTACAGCCTTATCAACCCTGTGGGGCAGTTCTACTGTGTCCTATAGGGTCATGTAATGAGTCAGGATCGACTCAGTGGCAGTGGGTGGGTATATACCTCACACTTTAATTGGATTCCACTAGCTTTTCCTCTTTCTGTTCTAATCCTGAGTACCATGTTGCATCTAGTTGTCATGTCTACCAGTCTCCTTTGGTCTGTGACATTTCTCAGTCTTGTTTTTTCATGACCTTGACAGTCTTGAGGAGTACCAGCTCAATCCTATAGGGTGTTCTGTAACCAAGATTGTGCTGATGTTTTTCTCATGATTAGACTGGGTTATGGATGGAAAGACTATCATAGAATGCATGCCGTAGCTATCTAGTGCTGTTGTAACAGAAATACAAGTGAGGGTCTTTATTAAACAGAAATTTGTTCTCTCAGTTTATGAGGCTGTAAGTCCAAATTCAAGGCAGCAGCCCTAGGGGAAGGTGCTCTGTCTGTTGTGGGGGGAAACCCTTGTCTTACATCTGTAGCCTTGGTGTTCCTCAGCTCCTTGCTAATCCTCACATGTTCTTCCACCTTCCCCAGCTTGGGCTCACTTCTCTTTGCACTTGTTGCTTTTGTGTGCCTTTGAGTCTATTCCCACTCACAGCAACCCTATACGACAGAGCAGAACTGCCCCATAGGGCTTCCAACGCTGTAATCTTTACAGAGGAGCTCTGGTGGTGCTATGGTTAAGCGTTTGGCTGCTAACTGAAAGGTTGGCAGTTCGAACCCACCAGCCCCTCTCAGGAGTATAGACTTGGTGATCTGCCTTCATAAAGATTACAGCCTAGGAAACTCTCTAGGGCTGTTTTGCCCTGTTCCATGCACTTCATGCTCAACCTATAGGGTCATTATGAGTCTGGATCAACTCAGATGGCAACAGGTTTGATAATCTTTATGAGAGCAAATCACCAGGTTTTCTCCCTTGGAGCCACTGGCTGGGTTTGAACTGCCAGCCTTTCAGTTAGTAACCAAGTTCTTAACCATTGCACCACCAGGGCTCCTTTCTCTGTGACTAACTGGCTCTTTATTTCTCAAAAAAGGCATTCGGTTTAAGAGACATACCACACTGCTAAGTCCATGTTAACATAACAAAGAAGACTCTTCTCCCAAATGGGATTACAACCATCTGGGGGACATAGTTCAGTCCATAAGAGGGCCACTCTCTTCTCACACCATGGAGTCATGCAGGACATCCACAGAACATCACTGGGAATGTTAATTTTACCCCTTGCTGAAGGCAATGGTTACCAGGTTTCCTGCCATGTGGTTCCTATATTTCCCTTTCTGTAGTCTATTCTATTCTTTCGAAGCCAGTCGCTCAGTCTTGCCCACCCTAAGCTTCCCTCCTGGAGCAAGGAGTATCTTGCTATCAGATGTTGTTGTTAGACTCATTGCAACCCCATGTTACAGAGAAGAACTGGCCATAGTATTTTTTTGGCTGTAATCTCTATGGGAGCAGATCACCAGGTCTTTCTTTTGCAGAGCTGTTGGGTGGGTTTGAACCTCCAACCTCTCAATTAGCAGCCCAGTGTTTAACCATTGCACCACCAGGGCTCGTTGGGAGTATCATCCTATATGATCTGGATGAATATATTTTGAACAGAATTAGTATTCAGCGTCTACCACAGTACGACTCAACCTCGTGCTGCAAGTTCATCCTTGCTCTGTGCGTTGAGAACATCAGCTAATTGATCCTAATTAGAAATTACAGCAGAATCTCACTAATTCTCACTTCACTGATTTGTAAAGAGAACAGATTTTCTAAAAACTCATCTGTCCTTACCTCACTTCTAAGCTGAGATTTAATAGCTAGAAATGGCAGTGTGTGCTTAGTGGAGTCTGTCTCTGAAGGTATTTCTAGAGAGCTTATCTGCAGGGCTTCAGCAAGATAATACCCCATAGATATTTCACTTTGAATTTTTGCTTTCCTGTGGTGCATCATCCTAAGTCATTTGAAGAGAGTGTATTTGTGAGAATAGCCTGGGATTTTAATCTGTTTATTCCATTAGAGACTCTAAATGGAGCACCTTTTTCTAAGGAGGGCAAAGCCGCTTACGACATATAATTAGGTAATGTCTGCATCCTCAGAAGCACTGGTCTCCTCATGACTTGGTTTCCAGTAGAGCAGAGTTTGGTTTGAGGTGAGTCTGTCTTGGAATCTGTCCAGCAGTGCCCACTGCATTTAGTACTTCACATACAGTGCCTTGTATATTTTAAATATTTTCATATATATAAAGCACCCTCCCAATCACAAGTTTTGAGAGAATAGTCTGTGACTTTTGCTTTTGTGTTCCCGTAGTGGTTCACATGTCGCATTTGTACTAGATGTTGTTGGTTGTCTTTCCAGTATCCATTTGTGCCTTTCCTCCTGTCCAACAGAAAACCAAAAAATTAAACCCAGTGTCACTGAGTTGACTCTGATCAATAGCGACCCCATAAGACATAGGGACATAGGACAGAGCAAAGCTGCCTCATCTTTCTCCTACGGAACGGCTGGTGGGTTTGAATCACTGACGTTTTGGTTAACAGTCCAATGCTGGTACCCCTGCCTGACCTACCTTTCGTTTCAGAAATAAGGTTATCCTCCTTGTTCATAGTTAGTTTAGGAATGTGCACATAACCCCAAACAAGATGTGTAAGGGGTATGCTGGGGGCTTCTGGGAAAAGTTTCTTCTATCTTAAGAAAAAGCTGCAGGGAGAGGTGAGGTGGTGGCTCTACCTGTGGACATTGCCTTGCATACTCTAAGGGCCAGAGCTACAGAAGCCACCCCCTCCAGTGGGAGCAGGAAGCCAGGAGAATCTCAGAGAAACAGCCGAGGCCTGTGCAGAGCTGTGGCTTTTAATTTTGTAAAACAATAAATGTGCTCACAGTTTAAGCCAGTTTAAGTTTTTTGTTACTTGCAGCCAAAGGGTGTCCTGAATGATACAGAATTATCAATAAGTATTTTTAATTGATTTCAGTTCCAAAGGACCCCTTTGGAAGAAGATACGAACATTGAGTAAAAAGCACCAAAGTAATTTCATCCCAGTTATAAAACGATAAAGAATAAATATTTACTCCTGTTTATTCCTCGTTCATGACCATGTTCATTAAGTGTTGTTTTAAACTCTGGTATTGTTCATGGTCGAGAATATAAAATGAAAGTTAGGGTTTAGCACATTGGTCTGCTTTGTACTAGTGTGGTAATAGCATGGTTGAGGGGGATCATGAAATGGCCTGGACTGTAGCCTCCTCAGAGACATGTGCCACTCTCTTCTCCCAGTCCCTTGCAGTGCTGCACCTCTTGTCTTCTCCTGTCTTCTGGACATCCTCATATGGGTTGATGTCCTCTGAGGTGTGCCTCCTCCCCAGTGCACGTCCCCACCTGACTGCGTCTTTTGAGCAGGACACATACTAGAGTCTAGTCTTGAGTTTCACCCAAGTAGGAACCCTGGTGGCGCAGTGGTGAAGCACCTAGTTGCTAACTGAAAGGTCAGTGGTTTGAACCCACCAGTCACTCTGAGGAAAAAGGATGTGGCAATCTGATAATGTAAAGATTTTTATCATTGGAAGCCCTGGGGGGCACTTCTGCTCTGTGCTCTAGAATCACTAGGAGTCAGAATTGCCTCAATGACAAACGGGTTTTTTGTTTGTTTGTTTCTATGTCTTGGAGATCCTATTTACTGCTTTATGGTTTTAACTGATGACTGTTTTATCCCCTGGAGTCCTTGGGTGGTGCAAACTGTTGATGCACTTGGCTGCTAACCAAGGATTGGAGGGTGGAGCCTACCTCGAGGTGCCTTAGAAGAAAGACCTCGCAATCTAATAAAAAAACCACACCAGCCATTGAAACCGCTGTGAAACACTGTTCTAACCTGACACCCTGGTTCACCATGAGTCAGAATTGACTTAAGGGGCAACGGGATTGTATTCCGTATTGAGGCTCTGCATGGTGGTACCTGTAGGTACTCAGGCCCGGGAGCATTGTTTTTCACCTTTTCCCATCCATGTGGCTGTGTCTAGAATCACATGCACTCTTCCTCCTCTTTCTTTGTCATGCCATCTCTTCTGCCCTCTACAAAACCAAACCCACTGCTCTGGAGTTGAAACCAACTCATAGCGACCCTATCGGACAGGGTAGAACTGTTCTTCATGGTTTCCAAAGCTTAATCTTCACAGAAGCCCTTGGCCACATCTTTCTCCCGTGGAGCAGCGGGTGGCTTGGAACCACTGACCTTTCAGTTAGCAGTTGAGCACTTCATCCACTGCACCACAGGGCCCCTTTGCTGCCCCCCATGGAACTCGTTTTGAAGGGTTGATAAGAAAGAGTTTCTCTCCCCATCTCTAGCAGCCACTTACATTTGTTGTCCCTACATCTTTTTTTTTTTTTTTTTTAAAAAAAAAGCTCAATTATTTTGGTGACTTAAACCTTAGTCCTGTAAGTTTTTTTCTTCCCAGCCAACAGCCCAATATTTCTTAGCTGATACATTCCGGCTTTATCTCCCACTATTTCTTTATATTGGGTTTCTTAAATTATTTTCCTCAGAATATAATCCCTTGGGGTGGTGCTCTGTGGAATAAAGATCCCATAGACAAAGTAATTTGAGAAATGCAGCAGACTTTCCCAGAGTCAGCCTACATATTGGTACATTATAGGTCTGAGAAACCCAATATAAAAACAACTCTTTGACTTGTTTGACCACAGCTCCCCAGATCTGCTTTCCCCAAACCCAATACAAGGGTTGGTGGTTCAGACCCACCCAGTGGCTCCACAGGAGAAAGATGTGACAGTCTGCTTCCATAAAGATGATAGCCTTGGAAACCCTACGGAGCACTTCTACTCTGTCCTCTGTGGTCGTAAATCAGAATTGACTCGACAGCAGTGGGAATACTGAAAGCAAGAAATGCCTGCTGATAGAAAGAGTCATGAAACTATGAAAATCAAACATGAGAACTTTTAGATCCTGGGATCATTTAGGTAGAACAAAGGTAAAATAGCCCTTACCTTGGGAGTTTCAAAGGAGCTCTGGTGGTGTAGTGGGTAAAGCATTTGGCTATTAAAACCAGAAGGACAGTGGTTCAAACCCACCAGCTGCTCTGCGAGAGGAAGACAAGGCAGTCCACTTCTGTAAAGACTTACAACCTTGGAAAGCCAGTGAGGCTCACTATGATTTGGAATGGACTCAGCGGCAGAGGGTTTGGTTTGGTTCAGTAGTCCCTGAGGCGTGTCATTGTTCTGAAGCTCAGTGTTGTGGCTAAGGGTTTTAATGATGGTCTTGATTTAGTGAAAAGTGATTGAGTGATACTAGCGTGCTTTGTTTCATGAGGCAGGAAAGTATGCTATATGCTGTGGAACGTCCGACAAAGTGGTGAGTGTTAAATGTTACAGTGCTCAAAGTGCTAAGTCTTCCTTCTGTTCTTTGTTAAAGCAATTTATCTAGCATACCAAAAAACTCAGTGCCCTCGAGTCAAATTCAACTCATAGCGACCCCTCCTTGGGTTTCCGAGGTGGTATCTCTACGGAAGTAGATTGCCCCATCTTCTTTCCGAGGAGTGGCTGGTGGGTTTGAACCGCCAGCCTTCCGGTTAGCAGTCAGATGCCTTCACTGCTGCTTCACCCCAGCGCCAGTGTCGTACTGGATATGGCCTTTATGCACCATTGTTGTTGTTGTTGTTATGTGCCGTTGAGTCGGCCCCGACTCATAGCGACCCCTCCTTGGGTTTCCGAGGCAGTATCACTACGGAAGTAGGATTGCCCAACCTTCCTTCCGAGGAGCGGCTGGTGGGTTTGAACTGCCAGCCTTCTGGTTAGCAGTCAAGTGCCTTAGGCACTATTCTACCAGAGCTCCTTATGCACCGTTAGGATTTGCTAATTCAGGAGGAGATGCGTGTCAGAGGGACCAGGGCATGGCCTGTGGAGTATTTCACGGTGGACGGCAGAGATGCTCACTAGGTTGCTATGCTCAAGCTTGACTTGGCTTTTGGGGGGTGATGGATCGGGAGGGTAGCATGGGCTGGAGCGGGGAGCTTTGCCCCTCCAGTAGCTAGGACTGGATCCAGCCTGGCTTCTGACATATGTCTTCTGCAGGGATATGTATGATGGTTAACCAGGAAGGGATTTAAAGGTCAGTGACAAATGATATAGCTGGAGACAGAGCCCTAAATCAATGAAAACTTCCCTATCAGGAAGGGGCAGGAGGATAATAATTAAAACTTGTTATTACTGCCTTAGCCTCTGGCATTTACAGAGCTGTTACTGCATACCAGGCATTGTGCACACACCAATACTTTCTCTCCACCCTTCAAGGTAACTATTTTATATAATAAGGAAATCAAGGCTCAGAGAGGTTAAGTGATTGGTCTTAGGTGACACAGCTAACTAGAGTAGGTACAGAAGTTGAACCCCGTATCTGTTGTCCTCCAAGGATCATGCTTTATTTTAAATTTAAAAAAAAATTTTTTTAGCATCTGTTGCTTTTTATTGTGAGAGAAAATATACCACAATTAACAAAAGTCAACAAAAATGTCTTGATTGTAGAGAACCTAAGTTATGATTGTATTTAACTACTTTTTCGTCATGCCATCCATTAGCTTTTCCTTTTTTGTGGTTTGCTTTTCCCTCCCCTCCCATCCCTGGTGACCATCAAAAATGATTTCTTTTTGTGTGAGCCCTTTTCTTGACTTTTTACAATAGTGGTCTCATACGATATTTGTCATTTTGTGGTTGCTAGGGTCACACTTTTAGCCACTAGGTGAACATTCGGGGAGTATGTCCTTCCTGGGACCAGGCTAACCTTAGTCCTTGTATGAGGAAGGAGCCAAGAGAGGGCTCCTAGGATTTTCCAGGTTCCTCCCTGACAGAGAAATGCTAGGCACAAGGATTCAGATTGGACGTTTGTGAAACATTGGCACATTCAAACATTTCTCCTGGAAGTGGGTTCTTGCTCTGGGGCCAGAACAAAACACGTCAGCAGCAGGAGCATCCCGTTTCCCGTGCAAGGAAGCCGTTCAGCCCCCTGCTCCCATGGACATTGTGACTTACCCAAGGATTCTTCCAGGGTTACTTCTAACTGGGCACTTTGATTGCTGGTCTCCTTAGATATTCACTTGGAGCAGCTGAGCTGTCATTTCTCCCAGAGGACAAGCAGCAGGAGGTGGAGAAGAGGAGGACCAGCAGCCCAAGCTTCCTTCCGGAGGGGGCCTTGCATAGCAGGGCTCCTGCACTCGGGGACGCCCTGGCCCTCCGTTCTTCTGTCCAGCTGACTCGGCTGCCACACTCTTGCCCCAGGGAGCCTGGCAGCCTCTTCCAGTTTTTCTTGGATCTGCCTTCCCTGAGGTAAGCGGCAGTCAGAGGGAAAGATCAGAGGGTAGGTTGGGGCCACAGTTCTCAAAGGGGAAGAGAAGTAAGGACAGACTGTTGCATAGTCCAAGTGGTCTGGGATGGCATCCTGAAGCCCAGGGAAGTCTGGGCTGGAGCAGACGGTGAGGCCATATGTCTCTCATAGGGTCCAAGAAAAAAAGGGGGGAAAGAGCAGGCAGCATGGTCAAACTGGAGCACGGCAGAGGGAAAGCCCACGTGCCCTGGCGTTGGCACAGCGGGTGCCACCTGCCACTCACTGTGTCACCGTGGACATTTGTCTGAGTTTTGAGGGAGATTAGACAGATAGAATTGAAGCAATCCAGGCAAGAAATTGTTGTCAGTTGCCATCGAGTTGATTCCAACTCATGCAACCCCACATGTACAGAGTAGAACTGCTCTGTAGGGATTTCATGGCTATGACCTTGGAAAGCCATTTGCCAGGCTGGTCTTCAGAGCTGCCTTTGGGTGGGTTTGAGTCACCAACTTTTCAGCTAGTAGTCAAGCACTTAACCATTTGCACCACTCAGGAATGGCTTCTTGTTGTTGTATGCCATCATGTCGATTCCAACTCATACGCACCCTGTAGGACACAGTAGAACTGGCCCATGGGCTTTCCTAGGCTGTAATCTTTACATCCACTTCTCAGAGAATTGGCCAGTGAAAACCTCATGAATAGCAGTGAAACACTGTCTGATATATTACTAGAAAACTTTACGAATAGCCCTGAAACATCATCCACAATGGGCAGACATAGCAAGCATTGTGAGGATGGTGCACAACTGGGCAGTGTTTCGTTCTGTTGTGCGTAGAGTCGCTATGAGTCGGAGCCAACTCCACGGCATCCAACAACAATCTTTACAGAAGCAGATTGCCAGCACTTCTCTTTCACAGAGCCACAATGGGTTTGGGCCACTGACCTTTTGGTTAGCAGCTGAACATTTAACCTCTAGGCAAGAAATAGTAGGGAAATATAATAGGATGGATGAAAGAGGCCAAATAATTTTTTGGTGTTTTTTTTTTTTTTTTTTACGAGTGTCAAGCAGAGGAATTGGGATTTTATCTCTTGGATACCAAAGATCCACTGAAAGTTACTGAGCTGGGATATGACCCAATGAAAGTCGTGCTTGAGTGAGATTAGCCCCGCAATGTTGTGTGCAGTTCAAATTCATTCTGACTCCTGGGAAAATAACCTTAAAAATGCTGCCTTACTGATAGCCTAAGGAGTGCTGGGGGCACAATGGTTAAAGTGCACCCTAGGGGTCACTATGAGCCGGAATCCCTTGAAAGCAATGGGTTTGCTTTGGGTTTTTGGTATTGGTGACGCGGTTCCAGTGACTGTGGTAGGTTTTTGTGCTGCCCATCAAATATTTCTAGTTCTTTGCTGTCCAGGATCATAGTAGGATTGCGTTTTCCTGTCTGCTTTAAAGTTAGATGTGACTGTGTGACTTGCTTTGACCAATGCAAGGGTCAGCAAACTTTTCTCAAAGGGCCAGGTAATAATAGGTGTAGCTGAGTTACAATAAGACTTTGTTTAGAAAAACAAGCAGCTGCCCTGTGGGCAGAAGTTTGCTGGCCCCAGGACCAATGCATTGTGAGCGAAATGATACTTTTGATCAGAAACTCTGAGAGTGAGCACCAGGTTCACAACATTGTGTAGACTGAAGAGACACGTGTTGAAGTGAAGCCTCTGTCAGCCCAGGACCCCGAGTGACCACATGAGCCAAAGTCTCTGCCAACACAGGTCAGACACCTAGCATGACTAAGAAATAATTTGACAATAGTAAGCCACTGATATTTTTTTTTTAAGGTTTTACCATTTTATTTTTTGGTGGTAGAATATATGTAACAAAACATTTGACATTTCAGCCATTTTTATGTGTGCAATTCATTGACATTAATTATGGCCTCCATACTGTGCACATTGCCACTATCCATTTCCAAAATTTTCCATCACCCTTTGCAAGCCACTGGGATTTTGACATTTGTTTCTTCCTGTTGCAGAGTCTTTCTCTGCTGAGTGATACAGTGTCACCCACTTAGTCCTTATCATCACAGCTAACACTGATGAAACACTTGTTGTGTGCCAGACACCATGTGGAAGACTTTAACAGCATCATTCCAGTTATTCCTTCCCATAGCCATATGGCATGGGCACTTTTCTTATACCCATTTTTAGAGAAAAGGGAGATGTAAATTTAAAGAGGTAAAACAATTTGCCTGAACTCTCACACATGGCTAAGAGGAGAACCTGGGACTTGACCTCTGGTCTTCTGTATCTTAAGTTTTCATCTCTGTTTGTGCCACGTCAAGTCCGGGTCTTTGGGTGATTTTTTCTTGTATCCCTTCACCCTTTTGTGGCTTTGATCACTGTTCTTAGCTCTGTGTGCTATTCCAACATCATCCACAGTGGCCCTGTCAACAGGACAAGAATGAAATCTTCCTTCCAGAAAAGTGCTGATCTGAGCCATGGAGGAAGTAGGTGGAAATGGCCAGAGGGATGACTTGGCTGGCACTTAAGACACACAGAGTCAGAGGACCACTTTGGAGAAAGCCAGATCCTTAGCAGCCGCTCCCAGTCAAGTGTCCATGTTTCCATCAGTCATCCCCAGGCATGTTGTCATCTTTCCATTCTTAGTCATCTTTGTGCCTTTTTCAAAAAAGAAATGAATAATTTATATTCTGGAGCTGTCTTGAGAAATTGTGTTACTCCCCTCCCCAGCCTGGCGATGCATGGAACAAACTATGGCTGTCATCTTTGATGGTTTTGCAGATAATTTACCACTGCTGGGTGGCAACAGCTTATGTAATCATGCGACAGGAAGCCGCATAATAAGCTGTTGTAAGCGTCTCAAGAACTGCCATTGAAGAGAACGCTCCCTTATGCGCGTCAATATCTCTTACTTAAATTTCTATTTCATTCACTTCTCTAGCTAGTGTCATGGAAAATATCCTCTCAATGAAATGATACATTTCCTTAATTAAAGACAAAGATTACATAAGCAATTATATTGAGCCTTTTACCTTGGCTGCTGAGAAACACAGGATTTTTTTTTTTTTTTTGATGCTTATAGATAACTATTTTGACTGAGGACCCTGGTAGATGACCTTTACCCCTTTCCTTCCTTCTCCTTCACCTCTGTGTGTTCAAATCTCTGTCTCTGACTTCAGTTGTACAATTGGGTAACTTCTATTGTAGGTTATCAAAGCCCTTCTTGGAAATAGACACAATATAAGATGAGTTTCCAAGGCAGTATCACTGCGGAAGTAGATTGCCCAACCTTCCTTCCAAGAAGTGGCTGGTGAGTTTGAACCGCCAGACTTCTGGTTAGCAGTCAAGTGCCTTAGGCATTACGCCACCAGAGCTCCTTAGTGACATCAGCAGATACCATTTTTTGAACATTACATGCCGGGCATTCCATTGAGCATGCTCTGTTGTGTTTGCTCCCCCACGTGCCCATTTTACAACATGGGGACACTGAGGCTAGGTTAGGTAAAGTGACTTGCCAAAGGCACATAGCTAATAAGAGGCAGAACCAAGATGTCAATCAAGGTTTCTGAGAACTACACTCTTTCCACGATATTACAATTTGCAAATATCCCTCCAAGGTAGGTTCCATTACTACGTATTTTACTGGTAGAGAAACTGAAGCATAGAGAGGTTAAGTAACTGATCTGACTCCAGATAGTTTGGCTTTAAACTAACTTAATCACTATGCTGCCCTCCCTTTGATTATCTTGGTCTATAGACAGGGTGGATAGAAAATTATGACTTTGGGTGTTGATCCCAGTTCTACCACTGAGTAGCCAAGAGATACCAGGCAGGTCACCTCCCCTCTGTGTTGACCATGATCTAGTTAGAAGAATGGAACCACATTGATTATTTTAAAAGAGTGAATTTCATGCAGGGAATTGGTTAGATGAGTGTGTGAGGGTGGCAAAGGCAAAAGGAACCTGGAAGTAGTACAGAGACCTTAACCCTAGGAAGCAGGAACCACCTCAAGGCTGAGAGGACACAAGGAAAGGAGCTTGGAGGCGGATCCTCTCAGAGCTGAGCTTCAGACCTTGGAGAATTGGACACTCCCTGCCCCCAGATGCTGTTGGTTCCTGTGAAGGATGCCGTGAGGCTGGTTCTGGGAGGGTGGGAAAATAGAAACTAGATGCAACCTCCAATGCCAGGGTGAAGGGCCATTGCTGGAGCAATCTGCCAGGACCCTCCTCCCACCTTGCAGTCTTCCTCTAGTGCCCCCTGTTGGCAGAAATTAAGAGAGACAGGTGCCAAAGGGAAATATGCTTTGCATACTTGCTGACTTCAGCCCAGCAAAACTGAGAGAGGCTAGAAGGAAGTGGTTCAGAGCTGAGAGACAAGAGCCTAATAACTAGTCACTGTCTTTCTACCTCTGTTTCTCTATTGTAAAGCGATGAGCTTGAACAGATGGTGTCCTGAAGGTGAATGGGCCTCCGTTTCCTCCCTCTCCTAGGCTTCTTTCACGGTGAGAAGATGCAGCTTATCAAGTGCATCCTCTCCTCCTGCCCTCTCCTGATGAGGAAGTGAGCAACTGGAACCCTAATGTTTCCTCTTTCTTTTTCATACTTGTCTAGTGCTGAAGACAGTGCTTGGTGAGGGCCACTTATCACATGCTTGAATTATTTAATTGTTGAATTTTTACATGTATGCTTGCATTATTTAATTATTATTGACAACTGACTGTAAGCCCACCTCTATCTAGACCAGGGACTTAGAGGAAGTGGGATGTGCACTGGACATGATCTGGTTGTGAATGAGCCAATAGTCTTGTTATAGGGGTGAGATAAATCCAATAGGAAGAGAGCAGTTTTTTACTTATATGATGAAATGTCTCAAGTATTGGTAGGTTCAGATAGAGTTTGGGTTTAGGGAAAGGAGAAAGATCCACATCACTTGGAGGTTTTCAAGAGGAAGTGGGTTCTTCCCAATCTCCACTGTACTGACTTGGAGACACAATTTCTCAAAAAGTGTGTTTGCTTGGGAGAGCCAATTTATTCTGTTATGTCTGGAGGCTTCCAGTGTTGTGCTCTTCCTTGGCATCATGTTTCCATCGAGAGCCCAGTAGTGTGCAGCTTCTGACATTTTTTAAAAAAATGAATGGGATAGTATCAAGAGAGTGTCCAGTATAGTTATTTGTTCATGGTTGCAGAAAATCTGCAACAGAGGCATCTCCTCAGTGTCCCCTGCCAATGTGACATCCTCATATACCTCCACCAAATGAGTGAGCAGAGCAGACCTTTTGCTAGAAGGTGTCACTGGGCTCCTTATCCAGGTCTAGGCCAGAGTGTAGCCTTACAAATGTCACTCCAGGGAGAGCTGCTATCACTCTGAAAGCTGGGGCATTGTTCCCTGGCCCACAGAATGCTTCAGGGAGTCCATTTAATGAAGCCGCATTTGATCTTCAAGGTCTAAAGAGAAAGTAAAGTGGCCCAGAAGAAGGGTTGCATTCCTCTGGAGACACTTGCCCACGTCAGCAAGACGTGGGAACACTGGCTTAAACAACTGAGAAGGGCTCTGATTTGGATCCTTCGAGATCATCGCAACATTGACACCACCTTCCCCTGAGAAAAACAGTGAGTCTGTATGCAGGGACAGGCTATGCTCGTTATACAGGGCTCTCAGGCATACCTCCTTCATCCTCTTTTTAATTTACATTTTTAAAAATTGAAGTATAAGTTACACAGAGTAAAGCCCGTGCATCTGAAATGTACAGCTCAATCATTTTTTCTGTTTTGAAACCTATGTAGACATCATGTGACCACATAAGGCATAGACCCTAGAAAGCGTCTTCATATCTCCTTTCAGGAAGTTCACTCCACCCTCCAATTCTGACCTAGATTAGTTTTGTCTGGTTTTGAGCGTCATACAAATGGAATCATTTAAAAATGCTAATTTTTGTCTGAGTCTTTTACTGAATATTACACAGTCCATAGCTGATGGGAAAACATTTAAGTTCAGAGAACTGGCATTGAACAGAGTTCGCCACTTCAGCCCTTACTGTTTTCTATTACACAGTCCATTTGTTTATCAGTTCATCCATCTGTCTGTCCATTTATCCGTCCATCCATCTATCCATCCATTCAAACTCAAGGTTCCCAACCCTTTCAAGAGACCTTTGAACCAGTTACTTTATTTCTGTTGTCCTCAGTTCCCTTTTCAGCAAAATGAGAACTATAGACTACACTATTGATTTACAGAGTAGTTCCAAAGAACTTTAGGAGTGTGTGTGTGTGTGTATGTGTGCGTGTGTGTGTGTGATTTCTAAAGAAAGCTTAATAATAATGCCTGTATACCACAGCCAGCTACCCAGAAGGAGTGAGTAGTTGGACCTGTGTGCTCGAGACCATAGTCATAGGGGACACCAAGCTCAATTGGCATAATATACTACATAAAAACATTTTTCCACGTTCTACTTTGACAAGTAGCAACTGGGATCTTAAAAGCTTCCAGGTGGCAATCTAGATGCAACGATGAGTCTCTCCATATCCAGAGCAAAGAAGAATGAAGAAAACCAAAGACTCATGAAAACAATTAGTCCAGGTGACTAATTGCATCATACACCTTGCAATCTGCAGCCTATACAACTATAAGACCAGAAGAACTAGATGGTGCCCGGCTACCACTGTCAACCACTAGGAGGGAAATGTATGTAGGAGATCCTGGATAAAGTGGGAGAACAATGTGGAACAAAACTTAAAATAATTTTAAAAAATAAAATAATAAGAAGGACCAGGTTTGATGGTCTTATAGAGCACTGAGACTATGGCCCTTAGTTGCCCTTCAGGTCTGGAATTGAACCCAGTCCTGTGGCTTCCAGCCAAACAAAGACAAGCACATGAGCTGAACATCTACATTGGGTAGATACACTTCTTGGAGAGATCAATCATGGAAGAGAAAAGGGCTGTGTATGCACAGGGAGACACCTTGGGGGCAGGAGTGCATGGGAGGGAAGGACACAGGGAAGAGGTAACTATGGGAGGAAGTCGGAGGGGAACTGTTGCATTGTGGGAGATTACAATCAATGTCATGGGACAAAGTGTATGTGAGCTGCTGTGTGGAAAGTGAATTTGTTCTGTAAACTTTCACCCAAATCACAATGTTGTTGTTGTTGTTATGTGCCGTCGAGTCAAACCCGACACATAGCAACCCCTTCTTGGGTTTCCGAGGCAGTATCACTATGGAAGTAGGATTGCCCAACCTCCCTTCCAAGGAGTGGCTGGTGGATTTGAATGCCAGCGTTCTGGTTAACAGTCAAGTGTCTTAGGCACTACGCTACCAGAGCTCCCTAATTAGGGTGTAGAGTTCTTTAATTTCAGAGACTGTTCTGGCTACCTAGTGCTGCTCCGACAAGAATACACCACAAATGGGATGGCCTTAACAAACAGGAGTTTATTCTCTCACAGTCTGGAGGCTTTAAGTCCAAGTTCAAAATGTCAAGCTCTAGGGGCTGGGTGAAAGCCCCTCAGCCTTGAGTGTCAGCTCTGCCTCCAGCTCCCGGCCCACTGGAGCTAGAGGCATCTCTTCACTCAGACAGCTGCTGGCTGCTGAGGCTGCCAAACCCAAGGTTGAAAAGTGAAAGGCACAATCCTGATGTCACCAAACCATATGGCAGGTCATTAATTCAAGTCCATTGTAACTCCCAAAGTCAGCAGAGCATGGCAGGCTGCTGAACAAACAGCTACGTCCAGGGTCCAAGCGTGCCATAAGCTAGAGACTATCCCCAAGGCTTCTCCTTATATACAGGAAGCAGACCACATCCCAAAGGCAGCTACTCGGCTGCTTGTGGTAGATCCCACCATGGAGTTGATTGCCAGTCTCATCATGGGGAATAATTACCACCAGGTGCCCAGCCACTCAACCAGGCCCAGCCAAGTTGACACACAAACATAACCACCACAGATGTTATTGAAACAACTTATTTTTTAATAGATAAAATTTTAATATTTTAAATCCAGGAGAAAAATCATTCTATTTTTTTTTTTTTTTAGTGCTACATATGGGAGAAAGATAAGTCCAGAGTTCAGAGCAGTCAGAGTTAAAGAGAAGGATAAGCAGAAAAGTCCCATGGTATTACTTTGTCAAATATGACTTTCCAGTGATTAAAGCCAACCTTGGTTTTAGACCCCTGCTTATTTCCCTTTGTTCAGTTCTTGATAAACTCCAGTCTGTTCAGCTTAGCAGTTTTACATGAGGGGTGACATTATAGACTCTGCTGTAAAGCCAGTGGGATGATTCCACCCAACTGTGAGATCCTAGAGCTGAGAAGACTTGGAGACCATTGACTGCAACGCTCTTGTGGGCCAAGTCTCAGATGTCATACCAAGGAGAAAAAGAAACCAAACACATTGCCGTGGAGTCAGTCCCAACTCATAGTGACCACTCTTGGGTTTCCAAGGCGGTATCTCTATGGAAGTAGATTACCCAATCTTCCTTCTGAGGAGTGTTTGGCAAGCTTGAACCACCAGCCTTCTGGTTAGCAGTCAATGCGTTAGACAGGCCTTCTGATCCACCTACCCATCTTGGATCGAAAATACTTCCTAAAACATTCCTGTGAAATCTTTGCTTCCGCAAGGAACCACAAGACTGTTAACCCCCTTCCTCCATATTGTTTGCTATCCCTGCGACTATTCTTTTTATTTGTTGTTGGTCATTGCTGTTGAGTTGATTTCAACTCATGGTGACCCCATGTGTGCCAAGTAGAACTGCATTCCATGGGGTTTTCAAGGCTGTGACCTTTAGAAACAGATCGCCAGGCTTTATTTCCACAGTGCCTCTGGGTAGGTTTGAACCACCCTAGGAGGAGTCGCTATGAATTGGAAACAACTCCATGGCAATGAGTTTGGTTTTGGTTTTTGGTTTAACCCTAAAGAGAAAATACAGAGACTATGCCCTACAAAATACTCTCTGGAAATCAGTGTATTGGACAATCAATTCCTTTAAGACTTAAGAACGTGGACTAGGTACCTGACTTTCTCTAGTGTCTCTCTATGATGCAAGTGGTTGAAGCCGTTACCAGTACTGGTTGATGTTGAGTCGATTCCACTCAAGGCAACCCAATATGGGTCAGAGTAGAACTGTGCTCCATGGGGCGTGGGCGTTCAATGGCTAATTTCTCGGAAGTAGATTTTTTTTCCCAAGACCCCTCTAGGTTAGCAGCAGAGCATGTTAACTGTTACACCACCCAGGGACTCTGCTTAAAGTCATTATATGTTACTTGTGCAAAAGAAGGTGGATATAATCTGAGAAGGGTTAAAATGTATTATTTTCATTAAGACTTCTCACTGCAGAACTATTTGAAGGATTTTTGTGGAAAACTCCAGTTTCTGTAAGCGTGGATTAACATGCTCCAGGAAGAGATTCCTGCTTAAGGTATACGTGGCCCTGATATTATGTATTGATTAGTCTGCAATTTTTTAAGTTGTAATTTGGGTGAAAGTTTACAGAGCAAATTCATTTTGCATCCAACAGTTCATATACATTTTGTTTCATGACATTGATTGCAATCCCTACAATGCAACAGTTCTCTTCCCACTTCTTTCCTATGGTTACCTTTTCCCTGTGTCCTTCTTTCCTATGCATTCTTGCCCTCTTAGCTATGTCCCTGTGCAAATACTGCCCTTCTGCTCTCCTATGGTTGATTGTTCTAAGGAGTATACCTACCTGATGTAAATGTTTACCTTATATGCCTGTTTATTTTTTGTCTAGAAGCCACAGGAGTGAGTTCAATTCCAGGCCCGAAGGGTGACTAAAGTCCACAGTCTCAGGGGTTTCACCAGTCTTTATCAGACCAGTAAACCTGGTCTTTTTTTTTTTTTTATGGTTTTGAGAGATTAGTCTGCAATTTTGAGACCTGTTATTCTTTCATCAGAACAAATTAAATGATCAGCCGTGGTTTGTTTCTCTGTGAGTCACTATGTTTACCCAGCACATGAACTGTCTCATCAAAATTCAGAAGGAATTGATTTAACTGAACCTGCAAACCTTGACTCACTCAATGAGGCAAACAAACCTAAATTAGCATTGATGACTGCCCCTTTCTTCTGTGTTTTTTCAGGAATCCTTCCATCCCCCGTGAAATGAGTATAGCCACACCCCGTGGAAACCCACAGATAACTTTAAGCCTCTTTTTAGGCATTATTTTTTAACCACTTCATCCTTTTACCAAAGCTGAGAACCATGAGCCAAATTGACAAATGTTTCCCTCCCTTTCCCCTCTGCAGCCCTTTTTCTCTGCAGTGCTGGTGAGAAGGGTCACAGCCTCAGGCCAGTTTACGGGAGGTTGGTGGGAAGGGATGCTGGACAGTGTTGCAGGGTTGCCAGCCATGAAACAGAAATAGGATGTTGGCTCTCCCAAGGAAATGCAGGCTGTGCAACTTTTTTATTTGGATTGGCAACAACAGGCATGCACTTCACTTTTGCTGGGCCCTGATCACTTGCTGAATATTTATTTGTCCCAAAGATTATTTAGTTATCCTCAGGAATCCAGGCTTGCAGGCCAACTTTTCTTCTTTGGCACAGGTTCCCAGTGGGGAATGCAATTGACCCCTTCTCCTTCAGAAGGGGATTAACAATCATTGAGTTGGATGCATTCTAAGAGCAAAGCAAAATGGGACCCCAAGAGGACCCATTTCTAAAAGCCAGTTATCAGCAGAGTTAAGACTAGAAATTGTAGCTTCTGACTCCAAATCTGTAGGATTTTTTCCCCTCAGTAGACCATAATCTCTCAAACTTTGGGAACATGTAATTACCTGGGGGAGCATATTTAATAAAATGCATATTCTTAGGCCCCATCTTCAGACATTTTTGTGTGGTATCTGCTTGCTTAACATGCATCCCCAGGTGACATGTTGCTGGTGGTTTGTGGACCATGAACTGAGACGCCCTGCATGCACTAGATCTCTGACTTACTAACCTTTACTTTCTGCTTGGATTTACCTGTAGCGACAAGTGATGCTACCCAGTTAAATAGGCAGATTTTCGTTGATTCGAAAAACAATAACAGCATGAAGATCATTACAGCAACATTAAAATAACTTGCAGGACAAAAATCCATGCACCACCCAGCTCCCCATCAAACCATTTATTGGCTTTCCCTTCTGTCTCTGGAGTGGTTGGCCATGCATTGAAACCTGGTGGTGCAATGGCTAAGCACTCAGCTGCTAACTGAAAGGTTAATGGTTTAAACCCAGCCAGTGATTCCACGGAAGACAGACCTAGTGATCTGCTTGGGTAAAGACAGCAGCCAAGAAAACCGTATGGTGCAGTTCTACTGCCACGGGAGATCACTGTAAGTTGAAAATCAAGTCACCAATACCTAACAACAATATCTATGCAGTCAACTAACTGTCAACGTCATCATTCTTTTATTCTAAGTTACTTCTGTTGATCAAAATGGCCTCTTTGTTATTTGACTTGCTAGGAAATAGGGTTTTTGAAGGCTATTAAGGAAGAAATTTCTTTTTTTTTTTTCAATCTTACTGAGCATTTGCTATATTACTGGGTACTACGCTAAGTGTTTTGTAAACCAAAAAAACCCAAACTCACTGCTGTTGAGTTGGATCCGACATTCACTTATTAATCACTTCAAATTTAAGTAGGAAGAAGGTACTAATATCCCCATTTTCCAGATGAAGAAACTTAGGCTTGGAAAACACAATGTTTCCTAGTGAGAAAGCGGTTGAGCTGAGATTCACACCGTCTGACTCCAAAGCTGGTGTTCTTCCCCGTCCCACTGCCTCCCAAGCACTTAATGGACAAAAGATGAGATGCCTAACCTTCAGATGCTCGTCTGCGTGAGGAAGGGAGACCTAAACAGGAAGCACCTGGAGAAAAAGTAACAAATGCACTGAAGTGCAAAACATGTGCTACAGGTCCATTGTGTTGTTGTGCATAAGAGCAGAGAAATAACTACATGAGCTGGAGCCTTGGATGCCAGAGAGTCAAACGGGGCTTCCTCCTAACGGCAGAGGCTGCTGTGACAGGTTTCAGGGGCAGGGAAGTGGCTCAGTGAAATGAAAAAGTCAGAGAACCTCCCTCTGCCATGCAGCTGTGAATTTTGGCTGACGCCCTTCAAGAGCCCTTTTGCCAGACACTGAAGAGTTTTGATTTGGATCTCTCCAGAGCTGTTAATCAGCAAAGACAGGATCCCAAATAGTGGGAGAAAGGGAATAGGAAGTGGAGAACCAAGCTTTTAACAACCAAGAGCACCAGTGCAACCCGGAACGAGATGTTCCCCAGAAACGAAATCTCCATCGTCACCAGGGAGTTAGAGTTGCTCTAGGAGCTTTTCTTATGATTTCCCTGGAGTTTCTCCTACTCCTCCTTCTCCAAGTGTCCATGGTGCTTTCCATTTGTGCTATTATTTTGGCACTTATTCTTAGCAAATGCCATCTTTCCCTGGGCTGCTCATGGTTGTCAGTGATGTCAAGTGACATCTACTATCTTAAGTCCTGCACTGTGCTAGGCACAAGGATGCTTGTAAGTCCCTGCCATTGGGTGTTTATAACCTGTCGGGGGAGATAGGATACATCCATGATAACCATTAATAGCTCTTATTTTGTTCACTGTGGTCTCAATGGACTTTGTTATAAGGAGAGGCAGGGAACAGGCCAACAGTGCAGAGGCCAGATCAAAAGTGCCCAGTTCCTCCTATAAGTTCATGTGAATGATCAGAATTCCCAGGTGTATAGTAGAGCCTGACAAGGGGCAAGGTTATGGTCATTGCTTGGTCACAGCCAGC
>NW_006921700.1:1732372-1735413 GCF_000298275.1 Orycteropus afer afer | reverse complement strand
GGTCAATGACATGAGACAAAGTATATGTGAACTGCTGTATGAAAAGTGAATTTGCTCTGTAAATCTTCACCCAAATCCTAATAAAAAAAAAAAAAAGTGCCCAGATTCTATATGATCTAGCGATTCTACTTCAAGGTGTGGTGATACTGAAAACCCAAGAAAACTGAAACCAGGTGTTCAAACAAAAACTTGTCCATGAATATTCATAGCAGCACTATTCACAATAATCAAAAGGTGGGAACAATTCAAATGCCCATGAACTGATATGTTTATACAATAGAATATTACTCAGTTATAAAAAGGCATGAAGTTCTGATACAGGCTGCAAAGCATGGGTGAACCTTGAAAACAATATGCTGAGTGAAAGAAGTCAGTCACAAAAGACCACACATATTATATAATTTCATACATAGGATATGTCCAGAATAGTTTAGGGCAGGGTGGCATGTGGGGAGAGGGCGCTCATCGCTGAAGGGCATAGACAATGTATGTGACAGAATATTTGACATTTCAACCTTTTGACTTGTAGAGTCGGAATGGGTGAATGGTATGTGAATTATAGCCAAATAAAACTATGTTGTTGTTTTTTTTTTAAGTGTCCCAAACTGTCGGGGAGTGGTCATGAGACCTATGTGTGGCCTAGGTTGTGAGGGATTTGTTTGCTGGAGAGGAGCTCTGGTGGTGTAGTGGTTAAAGCATTCAGCTGGTAACCAAAGGTTAGGGGTTTGAACCCCCCAGCCACTCTGTGGGAGAAAGATGAGGCAGTCTACTTCTGTAAAGATTTATAGCTTTGGAAACTCTATGGGGCAGGTCTACCCTTTCCTATAGGGTCACTATGAGCCAGAATCAACTCGATGGCAGAGGGGTTTTTGGTTGTGTTTGCCACAGAAGTTGGGCTCGAAAATTGCCTTGGCAGGAGAGCTGATGAAGCTTTTGGGATGGGAGCAGTCTACCCACATCCCTGTGGGGGCTTGCCCTGGGCCCCCAGTGTCCAGGCAGTCACAGGTGGAGTTCCTTGGGGAGCCTTCTTTCAGACAGAGATTAGTGTGACGAGCTTTTGTTAGGTGTCCTGTTGCGACCAAAACTATGAAAGGGAGAAGAAGGAAGCGGGTCTGAGGGGAAGTTAGGCTATGACGCAGTTTCAGTGAGGGCCTTGTCTCACCCTCTGGGGACTTCTGAAGCTGCAAGGGTCCTCCAGAACTGCCCTAAGTTGGAGGGCCTCTATGCATTCATTCCAGTTTTTCACTGGAGGTGGATGGCCCCAGGGGACTGTGTGGTCTTAGGCAAGGTGGCTCTCTCCAGCTGAGGGCAGCCCTTGGTGGGAGTGGGACTGACAGCTGAGAGTTGAACAGCTGGGGCAATACATCCGTTCTTCCTTCCTGAAGGGGGTCTGGGTGGCCATCTAGTGTCCCTCACACAGCCTCTCAGTGAATATTTGATGTATTGACTGAGAACAGCTCCTTCTTTCATGGTGCTGGACACCTGAGTTAGGACGCTGGCATAGTCAGAGAAGTTTGGAATTGCAGTGTTTGTTTAAATAAACAATTATTTTCCAGGCCAAGAAAGACCATTTTGTGAATGGTTGAGTAGTAGTCACCACAAACTGCCAAGAACACAGGTTTCAGACTTTAAATTACAAGCATCATTGGTAATGACAGTGAATAGCAGTGTTTCTGAGCCAGTTAAAGGTTGTCAGGGAGGAGTTTGTGACCTGCACAGTTAGACAAATGGTATCATTTCAGATACTATCCCCAAAATATTTTTCCCCCCAGAGACAGAGCCCTTGAAGTGAGATAAATATCTTCTTGTGTACACAACTGTTGGTTAATTCAGAGGACAGCTAAGGAAACAAAATAATTTATAGAATGTCTCCTTCCCAGGAGCTGAAGTAGCTCTGTATGCACCATTTATCAGCTCTTAAGAGAACTGTAGGGGTCGAGAAGGCGACATTTGTTATGTTTTATCAGAGATGGCAGAAAAGCCCAGTGGAGTGAGATAAATGCCCTGAAGTCTCAGGTCAAGGGGTGGCTAAACCAGAACCCGAACCAGCACTGGCCAGGTCTCGGTGCTTGAAGCACCAGGTTCCTTGGAGTTGGGGGGTGGGTGTGGTGTGTGTGTGGGCAGGCTGGGTCTCGACAGAACTGTCAACATTTGTGCAGTGGAGTGCATTTTTCTCAACAAACTCATTTAACACCCACACATCTGCTTACCAGCAACCCCCCCCCCACACACACACTGTCCATCTCTGTAAATGGTAGCATAAACATCCAGTCAGTCAAGCAAAGTAAGTCTGTCTTTAGACCTTCCCATCCTCATTCCTAATAGCCTATCTGTCTGCAAATCTCATTACAGGTAGTCCCTGACTTACGAGGTATTCAAGTTACAATAAACTGCACTTACATGGACAGCTCCTTCTTATCTTTCAGGCCATGGTATCATTTCAGAGAGGCCTTCTATTGAAAATATTCCCCTCCCCTGAAATGCTATGACGTCACCTGTCCCTGTGTATTTCCTTCATGGCCCTTACCACAATCTGATTTTATTTTGTTTGTCTCTGTTTAAAACCAAACTCACTGCCTTCAAGTCGGATCCCACTCATAGCGACCCCTCCTTGGGTTTCCAAGGTGATATCTCTACAGAAGTAGATTGCCCAACCTTCCTTCCGAGGAGTGGCTAGTGGGTTTGAACCGCCAGCCTTCTGGTTAGCAGTCAAATGCCTTAGGTACTCTGCCACCAGAGCTCCCTGTCTCTGTGTATTATCTGTCTTCTCTTACTGCAGTTTAACTTCTGCCAGGAAAAGGACCTGTCCATCTGGGTTCCCACTGTATGTCCAGTGATAACAAAATGAGGAGACATGGTAGGCATGTGGTCAGCATTTGCTGGAAGAATGAATACAGATATGAGCCTAAGGGCTTTTAATGGTCCGTTGTATGAAATGAAGCAGAGTACGAAAGCACTAGCCAAATTATGATTACCTAATTGCATTCCTAGAGATTTATACAGCAAATTATAATTTGCAGAAATTTTGTTTAATGTTCTGG
>NW_006921700.1:1730077-1731292 GCF_000298275.1 Orycteropus afer afer | reverse complement strand
CCTCAATGTGACAGACCCAGGATCGATTCCTGGCCAGTGCCCCTCAGGCACAGCCACTGTCTGTCTGTCAATGGAGGCTTGAGCGTTGCTGTGATGCTGACCAGGTTTCAGTGGAGCGTCCTGACTAAGGCAGACTACAAAGAAAAGCCTGACAATCTATGTCCAAAAATCAGCCCATGAAAACCTTTGGAACACATTGGTCCAATCTGCAACCAATTATGGAGATGGCACAAGACCGGGCAGTGTTTTGTTCCATTGTGCGTGGGCAGGGCCACCTCCATAGCGGCAACAACAAGAGAAAGTGAAGTCCTGAACATGAAAGCAGCAGGATTCTTCTTCTTTCTTGGGTTCCCAACATAGTTCTTTGGAAGACCCTTTCTAATCTCCTTCCTCAGAAGACTCACAGGAGTGAAGAACATACACCCTGTGGACAAACGTATATCAGGTTTTCATGCATGAGATCTGTGGCTCATACTGCAGAAGAGACTGAGAAGTCGAAGACACAGTCCCGCCCCTCACAGAGCTTCCAGTTTAATTAGAGGGAAGTTGTGCTCTTGTGGCTAGAGAATGTATGAGACATGAAAGCAAGAGTAGACACCAGATAGCAAAAGCTAGTGTGGATTCAAGATTCATGAGGTCTGAAGCTTATACAGTATCTGGGGCTTCTTGAAATGAAGAGATACAGAGCTGCTCAGCCCCCTCCCAGGACTCTACAAGGGGCTCTTGCAGGTGAGGAGGCCTCAGCTTGAGCTTCATTTGTTGTTGTTAGGTGCTGTCGAGTTGGTTGTGACTCATAACAACCCTGTGTACAAGAGAACGAAACACTGCCTGGTGCCAGCCTCACAATTGTTGCTGTGTTTGAGCCCATTGTTGCAGCCACTGTGTCAATCTAGCTCACTGATGGTCTTCCTCTTTTTCACTGACCCTGTACTTTACCAAGCAAAATGTTCTTCTCCAGTGACTAGTCCTTCCTGATAACACGTGCAAAATGTATGAGACAAAGCCTTACCATCCTTGCTTCCAAGGAGCACTCTAGCTGGACTTCTTCCAAGACAGATGTGTTCATTCTTCTGACAGTTCATAGTATATTCAATATTCCTCACCACCATAATTCAAATGCATCAATTCTTCTTTGATCTTCCTTATTCATGGTCCAACTTTCACATGTATATGAGGTTATTGAAAATACCATGGCTTGGCAAACAAGACAGGTGT
>NW_006921700.1:1686022-1729097 GCF_000298275.1 Orycteropus afer afer | reverse complement strand
CTGCTTCCATGGGTTGAGGATCCAAGTAAAATGAAAACTTCATTAGTGTCCTGATAAATCCACCTCTGAACATGAGGTCAGTGCAGGGAGGGAAAGCATGGGCCAACTGGTAGAGAAGGCTTCTCGGGAGAAGTGGATTTGAACCAGCTTGGTGGATGGTCTTATACACGTTAAGCCACCAGATGGACCAGAGAGTCTGTGCCAGCCCTTCCATAGCCCTGGACCAAATGTTCCACCAGAGGCTAGAAGGATTCAGAGATGGTTAAGGGGGTTGCTAGCCTTTGGGCCAAGTGGTCATAGGGTCTGCTGCTTGTGGCCTCCTTTCCCAGCATAGGAACCTGTTTCTCCTTTTTCTGTACTTTCTCTACTTCCTCACCCTTTCCCTTCCTCACCTTTTCTTCCTGTCTTTGCCCTCCTCCCTCACATTAAACCCAGGGTCTAACCAGGCCCTACGGCTCACAGGAAGACACAAGGGAGCTTCATTCCTATCCTCCCATGTAAACCACAGCCCTGGTCCCTCGGTGTCTCCTCTGAGCCTAGATCTCTGTTATGTTCAGCAGGCGGCTTTCTCCCACTGCCTGTATTCCCAGCCCTGCACCATAGTGACTCTTTGCTAATGTTAATGGGAGCCCAACGTTGTTCAACATGTAGGTGTCAGTTAACACAGGAGTAAGTTATCAGGGGAGCTTTTCTGTGCTTACAATATGGTGAAACCTGGTTATCCAGTCCCCCTTCAATCTGCAAAACAAATGAGTGTTTTCATTAGGCCTGTAACTAAGGGCAGGAGGGGAGAGCATTACCTTTCCAGCTCAGCATTTCCACTTCCTCTTCTGCCACCCCTACTCATCTTGGCTGACTGGCCTCCATTTCAGCTCTTGTTGTGTTTCCACCACTGGCTCCTGCCTGGAAGATCCAAAAGGAAGTTCTAAAAGCAGGAAGATGCTAAAAAGCATCTGAGCAGGATAGTGGGTAGCAACTGCCCAGTAAGGGATCAGACACTGCCTTCTGGAATGTTCCTTCTTGCTACCATTACCGGCCTCACCACCAGTCTCAGAGTTAGCCTCGTCTCTGGAGGAAGGGGAGGCTCCAGCTATGTTTCCTACCCCACACCAAAACTCGAAGGCTCTGCACTGATGGAGAAGGCATGACGACAAGGCACAGTCCCAACTCTTCCTTGCATAATGCCAGTTTACCATAATGACCTGGTCTTGGGAACCTAACCACATCCGCAAGTGAGGAGTGGGTATAGTTCCATGTGCTCATTTAGTGCTTAGAGTGTTCAGCCCTCTTCATCACTGACCTCAAGTTCAGAGGTGAATTTACCAGGAAGCTTAAGCTTACAATGAAGCTTATGATGAAGCTTACAATGAAGCTTACGCAGTGGGCTCCTCTCTTGCAGTAGCCCTTTCCAGAGTCCCGGGAGGGGGCTGAGCAGTCCTGTATATGTTCTTTTTAAGAAGCCCCAAATATTGTATAAGCTTCAGACCTCGCAAATCCTGGCTTCACACTGGCTTTTGCTATTGGCATTTATTGCTTTGTGTCTTCTCTGGCTTTCACATCTTATGTGTTCTCTTGCCCCAAGAGTACGTCTTCCCTCTAATTAAATTGTAAGCTCCCAGACAGGCTGGACTGTGTCTTCTACCTCTTGGTCTCTTCTGTAGTACACAGTGTGGACCTCACATGGTAACAGCCTGACACACATTTGTTCATAGGATGTAACCTGCTGGGGAGGGCAGAGCAAATGTTATCATCCCCACTTTAGAGAGGTGGGAGGAGACCTGCTATCCCGTGTCCCTATAGCGTCAGCCCCGGATCCTTGCCCAGGACTGCCAGGAGACGGTATGAAGGGCAAGGCTGTCCTTGGCTGTGAGTTGGGGTGGTATTTACAGGCCCCCTGAGACCTGGCTCATCAGGGCCTCTAATTTCTCAGTGCCTTGTGGGAGAATCATCGTGGGGGTGGCGAAATAACGCATGGCAGCAGCACTGTCTGATGTGTTAGCTTCAGAGGGGTGAGCCCACAGGGCCTGGGGGGAGGTTTGCTATGTCGGTGTTAGGCAGACTGGGGATGAGGACCTAGAGCATTCTCTCAAAGCTGAGAAACAGCTTTAGTCACTGGAGAGTAAGCTCCCCCAGACCACCTCCCCCCACCACAATGTGTTCCATGAGGTGACTTCTGAGGTTTGCTTTGCGGTTAAGTTCTCGGGTGGTAGGGGTTGGGGAGGAGGGAGGGCTGGTTCCCATTGTGGCTCTCCCAGATGCCAAGTTGCAGCTAGCTCAGCTAATTGGCAAGAAAAGGAGAAGCAAAAATAGTGAAAATCTGTGAATTAATAAAACAGCCTTGAAGCAACCGCCAAAATGTGTACAAATCATGAAGTAATTAGAAGTGTGAAGAATTCGATCGGGCGAGCAGTTTCCAGATCCAGCCTCTGAGTCTCTAGGGGGCAGAGGTCTGGCAGACCACAGGGACCAGAAATTCTTTCCATTACATTCTGATCTCGCCTTCCTGGGGCCTGAGCTCCCTTGAAACCCTTTCAGGGTCCTCACAGTTTCCATAGGTCCTGCTGGAATCAAAGGGGTGGGCCTCCTGAGGTCCCATTAATCACATGCAGCATCTTGTCCTAATAATAGCTCATGTTTTAGAGTAAAGCTTTTACCTTTTCACGAAGTGTATCTTGGACTCCTTATCTTACTGGTGCAGTGGTTAAGTGCTCAGCTGGGCAGTACAAACCCACCAGCTGTTCCACGGGAGAAAGATGAGGCAGTCTTTACAGCCTTGGAAACTATGGGACAGTTCTACTCTGTCCTGTGGAGTCACTATGAGTTGGGATTGATTTGATGGCAGTGGGTTTTTTTTTTTTTTTTTTTTTTTTAATCTTATTTAATCTCACTATCACCAAATATTTTTATCTTAGTATTTTTCGGAGGTGGAAACCAAGACCCAGAGGGTGAAGTGATGTATAAACCTGACTTCAAGAGAGAATCTTAGCAGAACCAGGGCTAGAACCAGGGTCTTCTGACAATCTCTCCTCCCCATCCTGCCCTTCACCCCCAAGCCCCCATGTACTCTCTTTCTTTGGACTATGCTGTTTCTCCCAACTATGCTATATATTTATATATATCACAGTTCTCATGGGTAACAGCCAACACCTGTTCTCTTTCGTCATGGTATTAGATTTAGATGAGGTTGATCAACCCATTTGTTTGATTAATAAACTAAGGCTAAGACACATTTGGTTACTTGTTGATTTTACTTTCAGTTTTACATCCAGGTTAGACTGGAGAGGGGAGCAGTATCCAGTCTCCTTGTCCTTCTGGAAATGTTTCATAGAAAGAGATGTTAGGACTTACATCATATACCTAGTGGTGGTGTTGCTGTTGTTCATTGCCCCCGAGCTGGCCCCCTGACTTACGCTAACCCCAAACTCAAGGGGATCGGGCTGTTGTGGTCTGTGAGGTTTTCGCTGACTGATGTTCAGACCTTTCTTCCTGCTCCATTTTAGTCTAGAAGCTCTGCTGAAACCTGTTGAACATCATAGCCACACGCAAATTTCCACTGACAGATGGGTGGTGGGTGTGCGTGAGGTTCATAGGTTGGGAATGGAACCCCAGGTGAGAATTCTACCCCTGAACCTCTCCTGCCCATATGTGGTAAGAGTTTCATTGTTTGGCTTTGTGGCTTTGTTCTTTCTGACCCGTGGGCACTTGACTCAGAGTCTGTTCTCACATTCACTGATGTGGAAGTGGGGCGTGGCTCAGGACTGCCGTGCAGTGCACTGCGCTCGGGATTAGAGATTCTGAGCAGAACCCTGAGAACCCTGAGTCACAGAACGAACTTAACTCGTGTTGTTAATTCCCCAACCGGTAGCAGAAAGCTCCCCAGAGGATGGAGTTTACATGGTTTAAAGCCAGATTGAACAAACAACAGTGTAATTAACTTACACGCATTAGTTGGCTCTGTAACGGAATAGAAATTTACGTGTTAATTTGGGATGGAAAGTTTTCAACGAAGCAGTTGCAACTTGCACAGACTTGTCTTGGGTCCTCAAGTTTGACAAATAATAAAATGCTCTGTGGAGCGGGGGTGGAGGGAGTCGGAAGCAGCTGTGTAATTTGTAGTGCCTTCCCCCTGCCCACCCCCCATGCAAGAGAAAGATGCAGGCCTCTTGTTGAAAGATTATTAAGATATTCAAGACATGACTATAGAGTATTGAGCCCCAAGTGCAGGTCCCTTCTGAGCTGGGGATACTGTGTCACTGCTCAGGTCATACCCCAGAAGCTGGCCTTGGGCAGAAACCATTCGAGGAGGAAGGATGTGAGCTGAGGGCTTAGGAGCTCTGTTGGAGCCAAAGGCTCCCCGCCTGGGAGATCAGACATGAAAATCATTCAACTTGTATTTATGGAGTCACTCAGATGGAAGGTCAGATGTGAAAGTCATTCAGCTTGTATTTATGGAGTCGCTTGGATGGAAGGTCAGACATGGAAATCATTCAACTTGTATTTATGGAATCACTCAGATGCCCCAGGCCCTATCCCAAGACTTCGGGATTCAGTAGTGAGCAAGCCAGGGTGTGTGGAGGCCATGGTTAAGCCAAGGGCTCTGGCGTCAGATGGTCTGCTCAGAGTTTTAAGAGCTCCATCTAACCTTGTCTGTACATGAGGTTAATGATGCTCATGTCCACCTCTGTTCTGAGGACCAAGCCAGTCATTAGCAAGCACAAGTTTCTGGACACATTAAGGGCTTTAACGCATTAAGGGCTTTTTCATTAGCAAAGGAGACAGATAAACAGTAGGGATGGTGTGATGAGGGCACACACCGGAGGGAGGCAGAACCTTGAAGGTTGGAAGGCAGATGGTGGGGTTCCCTCTTAGGGACATTCATCCTGGCTGGATTCTGGCCATCTTTTTGGAGATTTGGGGTTCTCCCAGCACAAAGGCTGTTTCCTCCTCTCTCTCCCTCTGCACCAGCCTCTTACCACCAGCCTGTGGATGCAGGAGTGCCCAGGTGGCAGGTGCTGACCTGAAACAGCCCTTCTGCCAGCAGCTGCCCCCTCTTTTGACTCATCCTTCAAGGTCCTGAGATTAAGCTTTCCTGTGGTCACGTAAGGTCCCCAGATGGTGCCAATGGTTTGCATGGACTACTAACCTAATAGTGGGTGGTTTGAACCCACCCAGACGTGCTTCAAAAAAAAGTCCTGGTAATCACCATCTGTAAAGTTTACAGCCAAGATTCTATAGAGTAGACTCAGTTCTACTCTATAACACGTGGGGTAACCATGAATCCAAATTAATTCCACAGCAACAGCAAGCGGTTTGGTTTTCTGGTTACATACTCGCCAGGTTCTTAATGGAGAAGCTCCTTATTCTAATATTCACAGCCCTCCCCCATGGAATCAAATCTACCTCCTAGCTGTGCCCCCTGCCTTCATTACTTCATTACACAGAAGCTGCTTCTTCCTGCCCCTTCATCAGCCTTCATATGCGTCATTCCTCTCCCTCCGTGAGCCTCACCTATCTTTGTAGCTACAGATGTTAATTCCACAAACATCTACTGAGTGCCTCACTCTACTTCTGGAACAAGGTAGGAGTACATTTAAAAGGTTAAGTTCTCCTAAGAGCCAGGCATCCTGCAAGGAGTCACTCAGTCCCTCCCAGTACTTTGTGGCTTCCTCTTGGTCCAGGCCGGTCGCACTTTCTCTGTTCTGTGAATTCATTTTGCATCAGCATGTGCTGTTTTATTTGATACACTCATTCCGATGCTGCTTTCTGATGCCTCTTGAATTGATTTGAACTCTCAGGTGTGAACCCCCTACCCACAGATGGACAATAAGTCCTTTTAGGGCACAAAGCCATTGACCTTCAAAATGTCCTTCTAGGGGTGGCCTGAAGGCCCACGTGGAGAAATTGTTTGAATAGAATGTACTAGACTGGGTAGGAAATAATGCCACAGAAGCTTCATCAGCAACAAACACTTCAGAGCATCTACCGCTTGGGGTGGTTGTGAGAATCAGAGATGTTTGTAAAAGCACAGAGAGAGTGCTGAAAGTGCGTGTGAGCGTCAGATACTGGTTTCTGTTAACATCTGCAGGTGACCTTAGGAAAGGGATCACCAGAGGGAGCCTCAGTTTGATCTCCAGGCCAGTGGGGCTCTGGTTGGGCTTGGAGAGGCTTACCAGGCAAACCGAGCGTTTCATGCTGCTGAAGGAAGAAAGCAAGATTCCAGGTGGCCCTGAGTTAGGTGACCTCCAGTGGCTGCCTGCTTGGACTGCCTCCTCCTTGTTGGCCGAGGCTCTGTGTTTGCCTATCTGCCTCCTACAGCCTGGAGTGATGAGCGCTGGTCTCCACCTCCCAGTCAGTGAAGGGATTTCAGAGCCAGTGGGTTCTCCATGTATGTTGTGTTTCTTCTCACCTTTTAACAGTGGAGTCAGTTTTCTTGTTGAATTTCTGAATAATTAGATTTGCAAGGTTTTTTTTTTTTTTTTGAGTTTTGTCCAACTGAAATGTCACCTCTGTCTTGACACCATCCCCAGTCTTTCCCTTCAAAATCAGTCACTTCGGTGGCCTCTCTGCCCACTGGGTCTCCCTCAACCTTTTCTCTGGGTTTCTTTCTGGTTCTCTCATATTCCATCCATTATTAAGGACATTTGTGAATTATATTAAACACTTTCTGGACTTTAATTATGCCTGAGGACAGAGACTGGCTCTGGTATATGTGTTTTATATATCACCGTGCCTAATACAGTGCCCAGAATGTCACAGAGTTATTGTTATCCTCATCATCTACTGAACTGAAAGATTAATTTAACTGAAGCCTTAACAAAGGTTAAGGTTCTATGTCTGAGAGCCAGGCACAATAAGGAAATGGGTGTGTCCAACTCATACTCCTCATTGGACACAGATTTGTCCATGTGACAGGGAAGACTCACCTTAGCTCTGTAGAAGCTCGGGTGGCACAATGGTTAAATGCTGAGCTGCTAACCATAAGGTTAGTGGTTCGAACCCACCAGCTACTTTGAGAGAGAGAGATGAGATAGTCCACTTCAGCAAAGATTCACAGCCTTGGAAACCCCATGGGATAGTTCTACTCTGTCCTTTTGGGTTGCTGAGTTAGAATCGACTTGTTGGTAGTGGGTTTGGTTTGGGCTACACTGTGGTCTGAAAAGAGGCTGGTTGGTGGTGTGAGAGACGTGGAAAGTGCTCCTGGGGTGGAAGAAGCACCTTGAGGGAATGGGGGAATGGGGGAACCCCTTTTGCTGAAAATCTTTAGGAGAAAGTGGATATCCATCTGCCTGGAACGGGTGCCTGGGAACAGGAGCCCACCTGGGACGGACAGCTGGTCTCATCCAGCCGTTGCTGGGCCCAGTCAGAGTAGTCTGGGGCCTGGACTGTTTTGGCAGGAGGGTTTGAGGAGATCCTGCATCTTATACAGTTTGCAGATACCCTGGTCAACTTAAATATCATAACAAGTCCTGGCTCAGGGAAGGCTCTGGTGTCCCTCGTATGTTTTGATAACACTGTGGCCTTCTGAGGGCATGATTGCTATCAGGGGCCTCTCTTTGCTCAGTGGCTTCTCAGCCAAGCCACTTGGCCACACAGCTGCTGGAGTGATCTCACTAAAACACTTGGATCGTCTTGCTCAGAAACCTTAAGTGACTTCACACTGACTAAGGGATAAAACCTAAATTCTTTAAATCTTACTCAGAAATCCACCAGAGTGAGGACTCCATCTGATACTCCTTTGTAGTCTCCTCCGGATGCCCAATCTGCTTGGTGGTGAAGTGACAGATGCTGCTTGGCTTTTATGCATAATCCAGGAAACCAGTTATCGTTGAGTGGATTCTGACTCACGGTGACCCCAGGTTTGTCAGAGTAGAACTGTGCTCCGTAGGGAATTCAGTGGTTGATTTTTGGGAAGTAGATTGTCAGGCCTTTCTTCTGAGGGACCTCTGGGTAGACTCGAACTGCTAATCTTCCAGTTAGCAGCCAAGCTGATAAACTGTTTGCATCACCAGGGACTCTGTGGTCACTTCTGAATCATTGCAAGAGTTAGAATTGTCTGTTGCTCAGTCACTTCTTCTTCTTCTTCTAAAGTAAAACACACAGTCTGCCATGTTCAGGGTTTCATTGTTGTATGTATATTACTTTACTTATAATTAGGTGAGGGTGTCAGGAAGAATTCAAGGAACATTGTGCAGTAAGCATATAGTTTGAGTCTTGTGGGAAGAACCGTTGTTTTTGTTTGGAAGGTTGGAGTTCAGGAGGGTTGCTTGGTTGGTTGGAAGGTTGGCGTTCAGGAGGGTTGATTGGTTGTTTGGAAGGTTGGAGTTCAGGAGGGTTGCTTGGTTGGTTGGAAGGTTGGAGTTCAGGAGGGTTGATTGGTTGGTTGGAAGGTTGGAGTTCAGAGTGTTTTTCCAGGGTGACTACCGTTCCGAGACAGGCACGTCTTTTTATATCTCCCAGGTGTGTAATTTCTCTCCTTTCCACACATTTAATCGGCACCTCCCTTCCCGTCAGCCCGCTGCAAAGATGAGCTTGAGTGTTCCGAGCAGTGCGCGGTGCTCCTTCTGAAGAGGGCTTGGTGCAGGCACCTGATGCGGTTAGTTGTGTTGTTTGCTTTGCAGGTGCAACTTTCTGTCTGCATGGCTGTCAGTTTATTTCTTTCCAGGGAAACTGAGAAATGTGTGCTCCCAGGCTAGGTTCAAGGGCAAGGTGAGGTCAATTCTAGGAGGGAGAAATCTGAGTTGTCCGTTGCAGTAACTTAAGTCTCTCACTTCCCTGAAATTCCTTGGCATTTATTTTGTTCCTTTATCGTTGGTGGGGTCTCTGCGTGGTACAGACGGCTAACACACTTAACTCCTAACTGAAAGGTGGGAGGTTCAAGTCCATGCAGAGTGCCTTGGAAGAAAGACCTTGGGATCTACTTCCAAAAACTCAGCCATTGAAAACGCTGTGGAGCACAATCTACTCTGACACCCATGGGGTCATCATGAGTCAGAGTTGATTTGACAACACCTCGTTTTTGGTGGCTATTCTTGGCATGTATCACATCCTGCCTAATGTTATATTTATGTTTTTTATTGTTGTTGTTGTTGTTATGTGCCGTCGAGTCAGCCCTGACTCATAGCGACTCCTCCTTGGGTTTCTGAGGCAGTATCACTACGGAAATAGGATTGCCCAACCTTCCTTCCGAGGAGTGGCCGGTTTTATTAGAGTGTCAATTCTTAGAGTAGGGATCATCTGTCATTCATTTTTTAATTCCCACGTAGGATTAACAGGTATACACCATGGAAGAACCTCTATGATCGGAAACAGTCAGGCTCAGTTCTTAATAAGGAAGCCATGGAACAGCTGTTGTTATGTGCCATCGAGTCAGACCTGACTCACAGCGACCCCTCATTGGGTTTCCAAGGCAGTATCACTGCAGAAGTAGATTGTCCAACCTTACTAACGAGGAGCGGCTGGTGGATTTCAATCTCCAGCCTTCTGGTTAGCAGTCAAGTGCCTTAGGCACTGTGCTACCAGAGCTCCCATGGAACAAGTAGGCACCAAGAATTACGATGGATGAAAATGTATTGGTTTATTATCCAAATAATATTATTCCTATTACACCCATGTACTTTAGTATTTCTATTCTAAATTCTTAAGGACTGAAATCACAAGCCTTTTTGCTACTTCCCTTTCTATTTCATTAGACTCAGACCGCACTGGGTCTGGCATGCTCCAAAGCAGTGGATCGCAAACCTGGCTGCACGTTAGCATCACCAAGGTAGCGCTTAAAAATCCTAGTACCCAGTCTTCTCTTCACATGGATTAAATGAGAAGCCCTGGTATCCGTGTTTGTTAAGCTTCCCAGGTGATGCCACTGTGCACCAAGCCTGAGTGTGAGTTACTGGAGGCAGGGAGTCTCTCTTACTCATCATTTTCTCTCCAGTGCGTCGTCCCATGCTTGGCGAAGAGTGGATGGATACTCAGTACAGGTCAGCATTTTCTCGTGGTTGTCAAATGACTTCACATGATGTGAATCTAAAACCAAAGCCAGAGCCTGTCCATCTTCCAGCGTCCCCTGTGTCAGTGTCTGCATCACTGGATGGACATCCAGTAGGATGAGCCCAAACTGAGGATTTGTCTTTGTTCCCTCTTTCTCCTTCTTTCCCCAGCATTCTAGGCTTTCATTGTATTTGATGATTTATCTACACAATCTCTCTCACGTCTGTCCATTTATTTCCATAGCTACCAGCACCATCCTAATCCAAAGCTCTGATTACCCTGAACACCCCAGAGCCCCTGCTTTGGATTTCATTGTGTCCCCTTCACCTGAAATACATGTTGGAATCCTAAACTCTTGACCTGTGGAAAAACCCCTTTGGGAAAAGAGTTTTCTTTGTTATATTAACGAGGCCCTATCTGTATAGGGTGTGTCCTGAGCCTGATCCCTTCTGAGCTACATAAGGACCAGTATAGACACAGAGACAAGCTAGCACACACAGGAGACCACAGATGCCACACCATGGGAAGACATGCAGGGAATGCCTAGCCTACAGAAACTGCAGACAAGGATCTTCCCTCAGATGCCCTGAATTCAGACTTCTAGCCTCCTGAACTGTGACAAAAATGATTTCTGTTCTTTAAAGCCATGTACCTGTGGTATTTCTGTTACAGCAGCACTTGGGTAACTAAGACAAGCCCCTAGCTGGACTGCTATCAAGTCGATTCTAACTCTTAGTGACCCCACATGATAGAGCAGAACTGGCCCTTAGGGTTTTCTTGGTGTAGGAGCCCATGTGGTGCACACTGTTAAGTGCTCTGCTGCTATCTGAAGGCTGGTGGTTTGAACCCACCCAGTGGATCTGGAGGAGAGAGACCTGATGATCCACTCCTATAAAGGTTGTTGTTGTTGTTGTTGTGTGCCGTCGAGTCGGACCCGACTTATAGCGACCCCTCCTTGGGTTTCCTAGCAGTATCACTACGGAAGTAGATTGCCCAACCTTCCATCCGAGCAGTGGCTGGTGGGTTTGAACTGCCAGCCTTCTGGTGAGCAGTCAGGTACCTTCGGAAATCTACCAGAGCTCCAAGGAAATCTTACAGAGCACTTCTGATCTGTTCCGCGGGGTCGCTATGAGGCAGGAACTGAATCCACAGCACCCAATGACAAGCGTTATGGAAGCAGAGCTCCAAGTCTTTCTCCAGTGGAGCCACTGAGCGGGTTCCACCTGCCAACCTTTCAATTAGCAGCAAGTGTTTAACTGTTGTGCCCAGGGGCGGATTACCCTATAAGCAGGGTAAGCATTGGCCTACTTGTGCTTGCTTCAATTCTTTCTTTATTATTGTACTTGTAAGTAAGCACGGGCAGGTTTTATTGAGTAATCCGACACTGGCTATGCCACCCGGGCTGCTCCAGCTGGGCTGTGTGCAATCCAGACCTCTCCCCTCAATCCGTCCATGCTTTACTGAGAAGAACACACAGGTAGTCTGATCGACTTTCGAGCCGCAGTTCACTCTTTTTGCCTTATTCTCTGCACTCAGACCACTCTAGCTTTCCTTGAATTCTGCCCTCCTTCCTGCCTTGGGGCCTTTGCATATCCACTTCCCTCTACTTATAACTCCTCCTATCTCCCTCTCCGGGAGCTCTGGTAGCATAGTGTCTAAGGCACCTGACTGCTAACCAGAAGGCTGGCGGTTCAAACCCACCAGCCACTCCTTGGAAGGAAGATGGGGCAATCTACTTTCGAAGTGATACTGCCTCGGCAACCCAAGGAGGGGTCGCTATGAGTTGGGTCCAACTCAATGGCACATAACAACAACATCTCCCTCTCCCTCTTAACCTTGTTAATGGTCGTTGATCCGTCAGTTCTCAACTCAAGAGGCCCTAAGTCAGTGACGCCTTCTCAGGCCCCAGCCAGAGTCCTTGGTCATACTCTCATAGCATCAGGCCCACTCTTTTCTAAGCAGTTCCTCAGTTTGTAGCTCAACTTGTATTTATACGATACTTCGATTCATGTCTCTCTGCCACACCTGTCTGACGCTGAAGGGACTGTCTTATTTTGCTTATTTTCTCCTCAGTGCAGAGCAAAGAGGAGGACTCCTAGAAATTTCTCAGTGAACATTTGTCAGCTGAACAACTAAGTGAATGTGCCTGCACATTAGCTCCTGACCTCTTTGCTCCCGGAGCTTTGTGACCAGGTGGCTTCTCCTGTCCCCTCTTCTCGTCAGCAAGGGTTGCCGCTCCCGCCTGAGACCCACGTGGCGGTTCCTAACAGCATGGTTATGTAAAACATCCCACATGTCATGTCTGCTTTGCCCTATTTTCAGCAGCCTCCTCAACATCTATTAATACCCACATCCATCAACTAACTGCTTTTTTATGGGAATCTTTTGATGTTTCTTCCTTTCCCTAGAACTTGCCTAAGTCTTCATTTTTGGATTCTTAGGACCCTTTGGCCCCTGCATCTTGGAGCAGTTGTTCTTTTCCAGTTTTGAATCTCATGTCGCAGTGTTTTATGGCATTCAGATACTTTCATACATAGTGTGTGTGGCCTCATAGTAGTCCTGTGGGACAGCTGGGTGAATACATGAGATTAACTCTATTTACAGATGAGCTTACCGGGGCCCAGGATCACAGCTTTCCAACTCGGACCATATTGCTGTTTTCACTCCACTGCACACAGTGGAGCTCTGGTGGCACAGTGGTTAAAACATTAGGCTGTTAATAAAAAGATGGGCAGTTCGAATCCACCAGCTGCTCCATAGAAGAACAATGAAGCAGTCTCCTTCCTTAAAGATTTACAACCTTGGAAACCCTGTGGGGCAGCTCTTCTTTGTCTTACAGGGTCACTAAGAATCAGAATCACCTCAATAGCAGTGGGTCTTTTGGTTTGCTTGTACACTCTCCCCTAATCTCAAAAGCCACTAGAAACAAAACCCTGCATGTGAACTTTGTCTTTTGAGCTTTCCAAAACAATGAAGAGAACAGTGGTTTAGACCTCAGTTACCTGATTTTCTGACCTTCTGAGACATTTCCCATCCCTGGACTTCACTTTCCTAATTTTGTAAAATGAGAAGTTTGGGCCAGAGCAAGAGTAGTAATAATACAGTAGAACCTATGAAAGCTGGAACCTGTATAAGGTGGAAACCTGTCAGAGAAGGAAAACTTGCGAGACCTGGAAAAACAAGGCAGTCCCGTTGAGATCTGGCTCTCACAGGTTTCACTGTATTAGCTAACATTTATCAAACACTTGCCATGGGTCAGACACTAAGTATTTTACATGTATTAGCTCATTTTTTAATCCTGTAGTCCCCTCTACAAGCATGTAAACCAAAAGACCCAAGCTGTTGCTATAGATCCATTCAGATTCATGGCTACCCCATGTGTTGTTGTTGTTGTTGTTATTGTTAAGTGCCGTTAACTGCTTCTACGGAGCAGCTGGTGGATAAAGAATAGATTTGATGCATTGAACACCCCATGTGTGGAGGTAGAGATTTCAAGGCTGTGACCTTTTGCAGTCACGTCTCCCAGCCTTTTTTCTAAGGACACTCTGGGTGGGTTCAGAGTGCCAAACCTTCCGTTAATAGTCAAACGCTTACCCATTTATACCACCCACAGACCCTCTTGAGCATTCAAAGGAGGTGTTTTTATAGCTGTCTTTCACAGATACCGAAACTCTGGCACAGTGAGACTAAGCAACTTGCTCAAAACCACAGAGCCAGGAAGTAGCAGAGCCAGGATTTGAACTCAGGAACCCTGGCTCCAAAACCCCCACTGCTAACTAGCTAGTGTAGAGAACAGAGACTGGGCTTTGGAATCAAACATATCAGAGTGCCTTGAGGACTGACTCAAATACTTAGCAACTGCATGACCCCAAACTGGCTACTTCTGTGCAGCTGTTTCCCCATTTACAAAATGGGAATAATACCTGCATTGAGCTTTTGTGCACCTTCAATGATATGTGTGTAAATTGCCCGATACATTGTAGGGACTTGGTTATATTGGGTCTTTCTCTCCTCTCTGCCTCTTCTAGCTGCATATCCATCCCTTTATTCCTGGGTAATGACAAGATGCAATGCTCTGTTGGCAGCAAGCAAGTGAACACTGGGTGGAATTTGTCTGCTGGGAAGCTATTTCTAGAGTGGAAAAAAAATCTCTCCCTCATTTTAGATTGCTTACGGCATGTTTTACAGTCCTCAAGTTAACACTGGAGTTAACTCAAGTTAATATTGGTAAATCACAATCCTTCAAACTTGCCTGGCATATTTTATCCAAGGATGTAAGCTTGCTTTTCAAATGTGAATGTATCCCTCTGTCCCAAGTAAGGTAGCTTCTCCTTCCCCTTGTGGCTTAGTAGCTGAAGCCTAAGCAGTTTGAATACGAACAGCAACAGGCATTGTAAAATTGCCAAGTGCTGCTGTACCTGAAGGAGCTCTGGTGGCATAGTGCCTAAGGCACTTGACTGCTAACCAGAAGGCTGGCGGTTCAAACTCACCAGCCACTCCTCAACTCAATGGCACATAACAACAACAACAAGAAGCTGTACCTTGTTTATTGCTGGGTTTCACTTTCCCTCTGAGGAGTTCACCTTTCCAAAGTCACAGAAGGTTAGAGGTGAACCACCCAAGAGGAGCCAGGAAGGCGATGTGTAATTCAGCACTGTTGAGTTAATGAAGACTTTGTAGCACGCAAAGTGAAACATGAAAAGCAATGTGGATGCCTTCTTGGAAAAATTAAATTCTGGGAAAAAAGAACTGAGAATCAGCAGCAGCATCATAATACGACAGTGGCTGCTATTGACTGGATGTTACATGCCAGGCACTGAGAAAACCAATATAATGCACATTGTCTCCAACCTTTATGCTTACTGCCCTGAGAAGTAGGTTTAATGATCCCTGTTGAGGAAAAGAAGCTTAATGATGTTGAACAGCTTGCCTGAGGTCCAGGTCCCACAGCTAGTCAACATCAGAGCCAGCATTCACAGCCAGGCCTGCTCATCTCCTGACCAAGGACATTGCTCAGAGGCTTCATGGATGGACTCAACCAGGGGACACCATGTAAGTAACCAGGTGGATGGAAGAGAACAGGTGCATCCTCGACCAGAAGGAAGTGACCCTGGGCCATAGATAGAGAATGATCTTGCTGCTTCGGAAATCCAGGAAATGGAGAATACAGTTATAGCTCAGCCTAAGAGTAGAAACGGAGCAACCTTAGAGAAGGGCATTGCTAAGTGGCAATGCCAAACTTGATGACTGGAAATGGGAATGAACTGGGAAAGCATCTGTCTGTCCAGCCATCATCCGTCTACCACCAGTCTGCCCATCTATCCATCTGCCCATCCACCTATCCATCCATCCATTCCCCCACTCATCCACCCCTACATCCCCTACCCAGCCAGCCAGTCTAACTAGTTAAGTTCTATAAGATACTAATTTGTCATCTGCCTTTATTCTGTGTGGTTTTCACCCTAAAAGATCTCAATTCCATAGTAAGAATTAGTTGTTTGCCTTATTATTAAGAGAGATGGAGGAAAATGGGAGAAAGCCGTCATCTTAATGTTGAAGTCCTTTCCTTTTACTAAGTTTTTTCTTGTTATAAAAGTTACATATGATCATTATTGAAAATGTTGGGGGAAATAGAAAACTATAAAGGGAAAACATTCCTGTAATATACACCACTCACGGAGAGCCGTTCCAGTGTTAAAGGGCTACCCTTCCAGTCTTTTTTCTTTACAATTTTAAAATAAAAAAGAGACATACTGTGCATCATTTTGTAACCTTTCATCACTTAGGGCTCTGCCATGTGCATTTTCTAATACCTTTAAGTGTTCTTTGTGAACATCATCTTTTCCCAGCATGTGATGTTCCATAATTCAATTACTCCTTCCGTGCTGGATGTTGGGATGGTTGAGAGTATGTGCCTTTGACTAGCCCTCAAGTGGGACACCCCACTAGGAACCTGTGAACAGTAGGGCTGGTTCTGTCTTAGGAAATCCACCTTCTTTCATACCGCTTGCTCTGTTAATGATTACCTCTAATATCCACTAGCTGGAAGTCTGAACCAGTGTCGGTATCCGGTATTTACAGCCACCTCACGTTCTTTAATTCTCCTAACAGAAACAGATCAAACATGCCTTTTATTCTAGAAGTGAACATTAAAGAAAGATGATTCATCCTGGGAAATGCGGTCCCAGACTAATATGTTATTTATGTACATTCACACAAGTATATGCATCCCATACATTCATGATCTTTATATACGCACACTGAATAGAAATGTTCTATAACCGTGAGGGATTTTGACAGAAATTGACAATTAGAGACATACTTCACAATGAATTTCAACCCCTTGGGGTCCACATCAGCAGTGTGGCTCTTCAGGGGTCGTGGTCTGCCACCCCCTCCAGGTGTCTGTACCTGGGAAACTTGGGCTTAGATCCAATCTCAGCTGGCTCTGGTTCCCAGGACACACCTCTTGTTGTTTACAAAGAAATCACATGGATGATCTTGCCAAAGAAGCCGGGACGGTGTCTGCTTTCATCCCTTCTGTTGTCCTTCACAGGTGCACGTGTGTGCAAACAACATGCACACACACATGCACACCCTTACACACGCTGATGTGTTAGTGGTTCGGCAACCCAGGGGAAGAGAGGAGACAACTGACAGACTGTTAGAGCAGACTTCTATGTATGTATCTAAAAATAAGAAAGGGCTGCTGTCTTGTACCAAACAAAAATGATTTCCACAAATGAATGAGTATTGTTGTTTTATAATGTTGCTGTCATCAAAGGTCATTATCTGTCAGTTTCAGAAGAACCCTATGTACTGAGAGCTGAGAACTAGCTGAGTGAGAACTCCAGTTGGTGATACAGAAATCGGGCTCCATTCCTTGTCCTTTCACCAGTAACAAGGGCTCTGGAGGAGCCACTTTGCAAGCACAAGAATCCCCCTAAAGCATTTCCTCTCTCAACTCTGGGGCTTAAAATGTGGCCTGGACATATTTCCAGAGAAGTAGGTCCGAATCTCACCTCCTCACTAACACCTGTGTGGAGTTTGGACAAACTTACCTGCTTTTGGCCTTGGTTTCCTCATCTATTAAAAAAAAAAAAAGAGGTTCGTACAGATTCATAGTTTTAAACTTGTGTTTGTAAGGTGCTTTAGGGTTTCATTAATGTTTGATTTGAGCTTTAATGTTTTTAATGTATTTTATCTCTTTTTAAATTATAACACAGAACACACACTCAGATTTGTTGTTTACCAAATTTCAACATATTGAAAACCCTGAATTGTGCTAATTTGTTTTCAGGTCACCCCAAAGTTTATTCTGCCATCTCTTTTTTAACTTAACAATAACTCGAGATTGTCAATGTGACTGTTTAAAAAAAAATGTTGTTGGACAATTTGCTATAACCTCTCTCTGTGATCATGATTTTCTTAATACTCTGCAATTAAATAAAATTTGGAAATAAACTAGGTGAGTGCTACATTAGAATCAGGTTCTGTGTTCTCATTGATCATCTTTATAGCTACATGATTAAAATCTACAGTAAAATTAGACAAAATTTACATTAAATAGCATATACAATATCTGCCTTAAAGTAAGTAACTATTAATGGTTCTCTTTTTTATAATTTGATTTCATGTAAAATTTCATTTTTTAAGGTATTTTGTACTGCTCCATTACCTCTGAGAACCTTTCAGACTTGATGTTCTATATAAATTACATTTTTACATGTAAAATAAAATATATTTATGACCCTCCAAGCATAATAGCAAATACAATATGATAAGGAGTTCTGGTGGTGTAGTGGTTAAAGCATTTGGCTGCTAACCAGAAGGTCAGAAGTTCAAACCCACCACCTGCTCCATGGGAGAAAGATGAGGCAGTCTGCTTCTGTAAAGGTTTGCAGTCCACTTCGGTCAAAATTTATAGCACTGGAAACCCTCTGGGGGTCACTATGAGTTGGAATTGACTCACTGGCAGTAGGACTATGGTGGTGTGCCGTCAAGCCCATTCCAACTCATAGCAACCTTATAGGACAAGGTAGAATTGCCCCATAGGATTTCCTACGTGAAATCTTTACAGGAGCAGTTTGCTGGGGCTTTTCTTCCACAGAGTGGTCGGTGGGTTCGAATTGCTGACCCTTTGGTTAGTGGCCAAGCTCTTAGCCGTTGTGCCACCAGGGCTGCTTATAGCATATAGAATTAAAGTCTACATCTTAACAATATCCCCAGGTGATTCTTATAGATCCACAGGTGATTCTTACGTATACATAAGAAATTGTTAGAATGTATATTCTGATTCAGTATATCTGGGATAGAAAGGCAGATTTGTAGCAGGGAGTCTAACCAGAATGAACCAGTTTGAAGCCCTATAACCAACAGGCACTTAAGCTAAGGAACTGCACTCCAGGGAATTTTAGGGAATAGGTTTTGGGCACTTGCTTAATTGCTCATCCTAAATTAAATTACTGAATAGTAACTCCAGCTTCAGTTTAGAAAAACTTTGCTGGTATTTGCATTTTCCCTTCCTTCCTTTATCTTATTTTATAAAGCAACCACCCTGATATATTGAGTGAAGAGAATCTCCAAGAAATTATTTCAATTCAAGGAGTCAGAACAATCAGGAAGTTTTTTTTTTTTTTTTCAGGAGCAGCTTGGCCCTGTAATATAAACACAGGGAAGCAGTAAGTAGAACTCCTTTAGAAGACTGCGGCTCTGAGCAATGTCCCCTCAGATCTACCCCATTTGTGTTTAAACAAGAGGATGGGAGGGGGTGGGTGGGGAGGTGCCTGCCTTTCTACATGTAGAGGTTGGGGAGGTGGGGAAGAGCAGTCCAGCTGTTGCATATGCCAATCTTCAATTAGGTCCATGGTGTTAGATGCCTCTCACCTCCTGGCCATTGTTCTAGTTGATCTAACCTGGGGCTTCTCCAGGTGTTGGTAGAGCCAGTGAGCTCCTCTGGCCCCTGCCACCACTTCAACTCTTACTGTACATTGTGGTCAGACTTCTTCTGACCCATCCACCTTTCAGAAATAGATTGAAATGCTCTCTGTACTGTTATTGTTCATGTTGACTTAAAGGCCCCCTTATAAGCACTTCATTGCCATCTTGGTGAGAGAGGAGAAGTATGGAGCTTGGTCCTCTAGCATCCCTTAGGACCACACCTGAGTCACCTCCCCTTCTCTCTGCACCTGCTCCCAGTAGAGGTTAAGCCAAAGAGACTTGGGACCTCTGCATTGAAGAGGCCAGCAGACCTTGCTTAGATGACTTTCCCTTTGGGGGAGAGAGGGAAGAGGAGGGCAGACTATGATACTTTAAAATAATGTCCATATTTGGTTGCCTTGGTAACAGCCTCCCTTGGTAAATAACATCTAGGAGATCAGGGAAGAAGAGAGGTGCTGTCAGCTGGTCTGGCCAGGGATTTAGTTGGGATGGGAGAACAGAAGACGGTCACCAGATTGGAACCACTGAGCGGCAAGGATCACACTAGATGGCTGGGAACAAAGTCATGGCTGTCGTTGGTATTGGAGGGCCCCAAGTCTGTTCAGTCATATACGCAAAAGACTAGGGGGTTGTACAGAGGAGGGAGAGCAGACAGCAAGCTTCAGGGAGGGGTACCACAGTTACATCACCCTTGACCCCACTGCTCGGAGGACTCCTTGTTCCCTCTCTTCTCCTTCCTCTCTATGATGAAATTTTTAGAGTCCCTGGAACCATGTTTCTAAAATAGCTAAGGTGATGCCAAGAATTTCATAACCAGGACACTTGGATTTTCAATTCATAGTTAGAGATAAAGCTTAAAATACAGATCCTTTGGGAGAGGACACCTGGTATCTTAGTCACGCAAAAGTGTGGATAGCTGAACTTGAATCCTTATATAGGAGCTTAAAGATAAAGATTCTGAGTGTTTGAAAAGGAGGTAGGAGTATACTTCGGAGAAAGAGATGGAACAGGAAGTGACCTTGGGGACCCTGTAGATAGATGCATCTTCACCATTTGCCTAAGATTGGCTTGTTCCCCTATCCTTATCCCCATCGTCTTGTTAAACACCGAAGAGGCAACTCAAAGGGGACACTGTCCAGAGTTGAAGTGGAGAATAAAAAAGGGATGAGGATTGGTGGGGGCAGGGAGACCATTAGGATAGAGAAGATGGGGCCAGTGGGAGAGGAGAGACTGGAGGAAGGGGCTCGTGGAATGAATGGGGTGACCATTGGAAAGTAGGGGAAGAATAACGGAAGGAAGGGTACAGCAGGCAGAAGAAGGCAGCAAAAAGCTGGAAGGTTAGAGAGCTTTCTGCTGAGCATTTAAAGCTATGGGATTAAAGATGAGGGATGTATGCCAGTGTGCCATCCAAAACGGGCCTCGAAATCAGCAAAGCACCAGGAGCTTTCAGAGTTGGTGGAGACGTTTTTGCTGTGTTGGGTTGAGGAGAGATCAGCCTGTGGGAATCTGCATGGGATCTTGCTGCCAGTGTGGTTATTAAACACTATATATAACCATCTGATACTAGCAGTGGGAGCCACAGTTACCTTCCTTGGTTTTTCCCGCAGCGAGCCCATTAAACTGATTGCTATCCCTGCAGTTGTGGGCTGAGCGGAGGAAACAGAAGCAGGGGAAAGGCAGTCCCTTGTCAAGGGCCACACAGCAGGTTAATGGCAATGCAGTTGTGTCACATGCTCCCACAGTCAAATTGCCAGGACAGCTGCTGTCTTATTCACTCAGGCTGCTCCAGTAGATACCACCATGGAACTGATTATCAGTCTTACCATGGGGAATAACTACATCTAGCTGCCCAGCCACTCAACCAGTCACAGCCAAGTTGATATACAACCTTAACTACCACAGCCATTTGCTGGTGGTCAGGGTAGCCTTGTTCTGCGTCCTCTAAAACCTGTGATGCTCCCACACTTGGAGGCCACACTTGGAGGCTAGCTGGTCTGAGTGAGGGGTCCCACTGGAAGCAAGGAATGGAACAGAGTGGGACCTCAGCAACCACCCAGCCCCTCACCCAGCTCAGACCACCCGAGCATGACCAAGTGGACCCACTGGGCGTGGGTCTGTGCAAGAACGGTGAGCAGAACGGGCTCTGAGCCTCTCTCCCCAACTCTCTAGCTACTTCAGACTGGGCAGCGGGTGGGAAAAGGATACCCTGGAGCCTCTTCTTCCTCATGGGACAGATGAGGATGGCACCTCCTGCTTGCACCCACCTGATAACCCTACTTCCTCCCAGACCACAGTGTTCCACTGGGCCACCTGTGACCCAGCAGGAACCACTGTACTGACCTTCCCTCTGTGCCTCCACCATCAGACTTCTAGGGCACTGGTGGTACTGACTCCCTGCCCAAAGTATGCTATCCCACCTCCTAGACAGCCCCTACTTACTCTTCAAGTCTTAATTTAATTGCCAACATCTTCTAGGAGTCTGCCCTTTTCCCCAAAAGTAACTGTCTCCTTGTTGCCCCCACTCATAGTATCCTGTACTTTTCCTTCACACATCAATCATAATTGTAATCATACACAGTTGTCATCTGTGCCATCTGTGTGACATCTGTCTCCCCCCCTTGGACTGTGAGTTCCATGGAGCCAGGGATCACATCTGTATTTGCTCCTGGATCCTGATTGCCAGTCCATAATGATGTTCAATGAATATTACATGAAAATATTAAATATGAAATAATACCATATGAAAATGCTTTGGACAGTGGAAACTTGCTTTGCAAATGTGTTTTCATCTTATTTTTATTGCTATTTATGGAGCTACCAAACCATAAAAGAGATCTCTATGCAGCTGAGGCTTCCGGAAGAATCAGCCAGAACGACCCGTAAGAAGTTTCAGCTGCATGGTATCTTGCGGTGTGGTGGATTCTGAAGAAGGAGGAGAGAACCAAGCCCAAAGACATTGCTTGTACTCAGTCGCAGTAAACAACCTGGATTTAGCATCCTGAGTTTGTCAGTGTAATGTCTGAAAACTGAGAGGAAGAAACAGAAACAATGCCCAAGGGAATGGCATGCGCTTGCTCTCTAGGTTTATTTTTGTTTGAGTTAGTCTGTTTCTATTGTGATGTTTGACGCCCTGCACTGGTGTGATGCCCAAGAGAACATACAGTCACCAGGATCCTGCCTGTAAAATTCCCTCCCTGATCCTAGTCTCTTTCATGTCTACTGGACTCTCACCCACACTTCTACTGAATCTCCCCCTCATCTTTTCCACACCTGTTTCTTTGATTCTTCCTATTTTCTCAGCTCCTACCTAACGCCACTGTCATCCACACTTTTGGCACAGCTCCTGGGAGCTGTTGCATTATAGCCTGAGAGCCCCACCTATCCTCCATGCTCAACCACTTCAACTGCCCCCTCGTGGTGTTCTAGCAAATCAAACATGCCTGCCCCAAGACATTTTGCTCTTGTCATAGATAGCTGGCGATGGTGCCTCCAGTAAGTCACACCCTCCTGGGCAATGTGGTTCATCTGGCCTTTATGAATCACTTCCCCAGGCACCTCTTCCAACCCTTTTCCACCCTCAAGTTCCTAGCCTCGTTCCCACCCCCATCTGTTCATTTATTCATCACCTTTTCATTGAGTGCCTCCAGTGTGCCAGAAACCGTGCAGGTCTGGGATAGGAGTGAACCAGCCACTGCCCTTGTCCTCTGGAGACCCCCAGTCTCATGGGAAGAGAGACCCACAGAGAAATGCAATCCTATGAGATATGTGTACTGGAGGCATGTGTATCACCCGCGGTGAGCTCAGGGTGACATCTGGGTGGCAGCACTTTGTGGCCCACAGTGTGGGTAGGGTCACTCCAGGCACATAAAGGGGAGAGCGTCCTCCACATGTGCAGAGATTGTGGTGGACCAACATGTGGTGCTGTTTATGGAGAGTGATTGGATCTAAGGTGCAGGTTGGATCTTGGTGCAGGTATGAACATGGGGGCTGTGGGAGCAGTTGGGGCTTTAAACTCTGGGCAGTGGAGAGCTATTAAAACATATGAGCATGATGTGATCAGATATGTTTTAGTAATAATTGGATGCAGAAAGGAGGGTGGACTGGAAGGGAGAAGACAGAGCATGCGGGGGCTGTGGGGATATCAGCCATTTGTTTATTGTAAATGTATCATTGAGGGTTGCCACAGACCTTCCAGTGCCCTTGGCTGCAGGGAAGCAAAAGTGAATGGTGTTTGCACCTTGCTGCTGCAAGGGGGTCAAAGGGAGGTGGCAAGATGCAGGCTCTGGCCAATGAGGCCCTAAGACTTAAACTAAGGCATATGGATGAAAAAAAAGGGGACAGGCTCCTCCTCTCCCTGACCACCTAAACCCAGTTCCCTCTGGAAATTGTCCTCACCACACTTTCCTGAGGAGGTGGGCTCGTGGTGAGGCCTTGAAAGGAGGTAGAAAGAGAAAGAAAGGCCACCAGAGAACACTCCAAGCCCAGGCAGAGGAGGTGGAAGGACACCAGGATGTTCCTGGGCCTGACTCCCAGTTACCTCTTGCCACATCTCAGGAGAAATCGGCGGGAATCATAAGATCCTTGGAGCAGAGGGTTAGAGCTGGCACTTCATGCCTCCTGCAGTTAAATCAAAGACAGAACAACATCCACAGGGGCCAAAGAGATCACTGTCAAAGGCAGTGTTCTGTTTTAAAGAAATTATTGTTGTTATTAGCTGTCCTCAAGTTGGCCCCTGACTCATGGCCACCCCGTGCATGATGGTTTTGAACCACTGTGATCCACGGGGTGTCTCTGGCTGAGTTCTGGAAGTAGTTCACCAGGCCTTCCTTCCTCATCTGTCTTAGTCTAGAAGCTCTACTGAAACCTGTTCCGCATCCTAGAAACATGTGAGCCTCCACTGACAGGTAGGTGGTGAGATGCTTGGCTGGAAATTGAACCCAGGTCTTCTGTATGGAAGTAAGAATTCTACCACTGAACCACCACCACCCCCTTTTAAAGAAATACTTGCCCTATAAAATTAAATGGAGGGATAGGGGTAGGCCTTGGGTCTGAGATGCCCCATCTCAGTTCCGGTTGGCCATTCTTCCAAGAATGCTTGGCTAAACCTTATAGGTCATGCACATTGTATTTCTCTTCAGGCTTTCAGAGGCCAGGCTTCCTGAGTTGTCCCAAGACTCTATGTTTGCCCACGCTTGGGATCCTAATTTTACAATTTCGGCAGTTGAAACAGATTCAGAACTAAAAACAATTTACATTGCTACTTGAAAAAAGAAAAAGATTTTGGCAGTACAAAGTTGCTCCCCAAGCCACCTTCTTTCCTCCCAGAAGGTTAGCCTTGCAAGTAGAAGCTTTGTCCTCTCCCAACACTGTTGTGAGCAGTCTGGGCTATTCCACATCCTGGTTTTTACCCAGTCATATTATTCAGCTCACTCCAAGTGAGAAGTGGCCAGTACTGGAAGAGGCAGCTCCCTCCAGCCTACGCTGACCTGGTCCAGCCACCCCTTCTCACTACCCAGCCTTCACTTCTTCCAACCTGTTCCTGAGGGATGATGCTCTGTCTATGAGGCATATGAAGTCAACTACCTTACCTGCTCCTTTGAGCCTCATTGTCCTGGCCCCATGGGCACTGGATGAAGCAGTACCTATCTAGTACCTTCTTCCCAAAGGGTGGCTGAAGGCTCACTTAGACGTACCCTAGGCAGCCTCCTGCCCAGAGTGTGATTTGTGGGCATTGAGATGAGGACTGTATCAAGCACCCTTCTTCCCAAAGAACAGCTTGGTGTCTGGGTCCATGTATAAGCCGGGGGCTCGCTGAGACCTTCTCCAGGCAGCCTTCTGCCCAGACCCAGTGACTTTCCTCTTATTTCAGCCCATGAGAACTCCCTGTCATTGCCAGAAGACCAGGCCTGGTTTGTACTGGTTTTTGAGAACTCATTAAACCCTGACGTTTGGTTATCTAGAGTGTGTAGAGAAAGGGAGAGGCAAAGGAATGCTTTCCTGCGTCACCATCTAGGCTTTGCTGGCCAGGCACTCACACCCTGCCTCGGCAGCGGGGCCCAGCCCTGAGCTTTGCTCCCAGCTAACCACACTGAGCAGGTAAAATCCAGTTTCTGCCCCAGGCCTTCCCAAGCCCAGAACTGTGCAGGTCTTGGTTGCCAGCAGGACCACATTTGTCAAACTAACATGCTGTAGTGTTTTGACCACACTGCGGCTGTGGTTGTGGTTCTAGCGTTTTCTGCACTGGGGACTTGATCTGTGTGTGTCCTCGGCTCCCAAGTAGTGAAAATGGCTCTGTGCACCAAGAGCTAAAGATGGTGGAGCACCTCTGAAAGAAGGCACCGCTGCTTGTAGTGGAGACTTGGTTACCGTGGCCCTCTCTGCTGCCTTCCTTCCTCCCACACTCTTCCTCCTTTCCCCCCCTCTCCCCTTCTCTCTCTGAATTCTCCCTTCTTGATCTCCCCCTTTGTCTCCTTCCAGTCCCTCTTCTTCAGCCCTGTTCCCCCCACATGGACCCACACCTTGGTTTGTGTCATCAGGATTCTGAGTGCTGGCTTCCCATCCATGCCTGTCACACTATCCACCTCTGTGTGGTTGTTCTTGGTCTTTCCTGGTCACACCTGGACAGACAGAGGCATCGTTTGCTCCTGGCCTTTTGGGGCCCCAAGTCCCCTCACTCACTTAGCCTCTACACGGGCCACACTGTGCTACACACCATCCTGTACATCCTCAAGGGCTAGCAGCCTCGTCCCTGTCCCCTCTCTTCCACCCTGCTGGGCAAACCTGGCTCCCAGCTCTGCTCTCAGTTAAGGAAGATGACTCCAGTCTGGAATGCTGACAGCTGCTGCTACATGGTCCATGTGTGACTTTCTTCCCTGACACAGAATAATCCCCTGATTATTGGGGGAGGAGGAACTCTCACTGGCAGCTAGCCAGTTCTTGCCCTGCACAGCTCTTTGACATCTGGGTCAGGAGCCCCCTTCCTCATGTAGTGGAGGATGGCACAAGGTCATCCTATGACCTTAGGTTGTCCAAAGACCCAAGAAACTCCTTGATGGGCCTGCTGCAAAAGAAGGCAGCCTGGGTGTTCTATGGAGCCTGCTCCCTGCTCTTCGGCCTTGAAAGGGTCACTTCCTTTTCTTGGCCTCAGTGTCAGTGGAGGGAGCCTCAATTTGTACCCTGTGAACTGACCTGGTGCTGCTTTAACTCCTGAAGGCCAGGATGGTCAGCTTTCTCCAAATGAAAGCAAACCATGAGGAGCTCACATGCCAGCTGATGGGACACCAGTGTCACTGTCCAGGCCTCTGGTCTTTGCCTCAATTATCTAAGAATCCTGACCAGGGTGGGCAGGTTCATCAGTCCAGTGCTCACCTCCCTGGCTCCTCTCTATTGCTTCTGTGACTTTCTTTCCCAGGCCGTGGGGCCACTGTACCTCCTTGTCTTCTCTCTCCAGGAAGTTCATAATCTGAGGGCCAATTACTTCTTCTCTTCCTTTCTATGTGTGGTTCAGTTGATGGCCTCCCATGGGGCCCTGACCATCAAGAGGCTTATCTGTGTGTGGAATCCTTTATAGATTCCTAAGAGACCAATGAGAGCCCCTGGTATATCTCCCTCAAGAGCAAGGAGAAAAGTGAAAAAGTAAGCACACAGAAGTGCACCTTTCCTCTCTATTGGGTCACCTTCCTGCAATGTCATCTCTACGGCTCATTCTCTCAGCATTTAGTCACCTTTTAGTGAAGGAAGCTTTGGGAGGAGAGCAGAAAAAGGGTGTTGCACATACGGTAGCTGAGGGCAGTAAGTTAGAACAGAGCTAAGGAGATTGTCATCAGGGACTTAGGTACCCAGGTGGTGAGATTGATCTTGTTCCTAGCCAGTCTGTTCCTGGTCTAGGTCGTACCTTGGCTCACAAGAGAGGATAGGGATAATTCAGCCTAAAATTCCCCATAACTGTCCCCAGCCGAGAAGACTTGAAACACATGTGCAGTGGCTGATGGGCCAATGCTCACCTCTTCCTGGTGAAGGCCACTCACTCTTGAAAGAGTGTTAAGAGATCTACCCAAGGGATTCCAAAGGGCAATGCTTCCAATCCCCTAGAGCCCAGTTAAGTAGCCCTAGTGGTGGAGTGGTTAAGTGCTGAGCTGCTAACCAGAAGTTCAGTGGTTCAAACCCACCAGCTGCTCTACAGCAGAAAGATGTGTCAGTCTGCTTTTGTAAAGATTTACAGCCTTGGAAACCCTCTGGGCAGTTCTACTCTGTCCTATAGAGGAATAACTCTGTGAGTTAGAATTGACTTGACAGCAATGGGTTTAGAGCCCAGTTGGGGGCAGTGGTGGTCCCGTGGAGAATTCTCATCTTTGCTGTGGGGACCTGGGTTTGATTCCTGGCCAGTACATCCCATGGGCAGCCAACACCTGTCTGTCATGGAGGCTTGCTGTTGCTATACTGCAGACTAGGAAGAAAGGCCTGGTGATCTACTCCCCCAATCTACCATTGAACATCCTATGGGCCACAACAGTCCGATCTGCAACCAATCATGGGGATAGGGCAGGACTGAGCACCATTTGTTCCATTGTGCATGGGGTCACCATGAGTCAAGGTCTCCATGAGTGACTGACTCCACAGCAGCTAACCAGAGCCCAGTTGATGGGAGGTGTGTCACTATGGAAGTTGTTAATTTTAGTAATACTGGGGCATGGTCGTTATCACCTCCAACTTATGTTTTTCACTTTTGAAAGCGTGTTCATGTTGTCAGCCTCTGTTCTTGCTCCCATGAGTCAGTGGGGCAGTGTGGTTCTTCCCCCTCGGAGAGAGGAGATCACACACATGTGCAGGCACTGGCAGGACTAGAGCTCAGGCCTCCCAGCTCCGCTGTGGTCCAGGGGTTGTTGCTGTCACCAGAGCTGTCAAAATAACGCTGCTTCTGTCATTGGTGATTAGGGAGATGCAATAGTCAGGCAAGGGAACAGGTTTTTTTTTTTCTCTAAGAATGGTTTATTTTTACCTTGGAGCACAAGCCCTGTCAATGATTAGCCTCTATGGGAATAGTAGGAGGCAGCCATGCACATGCAGTAGCTGGAGAAGGGGCCAGCCTGGCTGGGTGGGAAGCGGTTCAGGGACAGGAAGTCCAGCAGGACTCTATGACATTTAAAGGGACTGAGGCCAGGATTTGAATCAGACAAGACTTGAGAAATTCTCACCACTGATTGGCATCTCTCAGGGTCGAGAGGAGGGGAAGAGGAGAGAAGGAACACAAATTTGAGTTTAAAGACAATGGTCTGGAGTGTGGGACTTTTCATAATGCATTTGTTCTGCCCAGATATGTACTATTGCTTATTACTGACTAGGTTAGGAGTCTAGTTCTTGGAGTGCTGTGTAACACATGACGGAAGAGGTCCCTGCCCTCACAGAATTTTGTCAACAGTGATGACAAGTGAAGCTGAAACAGAAAGGGATGCTAACTGTCGAGAGATGGGGAGGATAAGAGGACACAACAGGTAAATGGGTCTGGGGAGGAAAGAAAACATTAAGGGAAGGCTTCCTGGAGGAAGAGACATTTAAACTTAGACCTAATGGATGAGTAAGAACTAGTCAAGTGAAGAAGAGGGGATATTTTCCAGACAAAAGGAACAACATGTGTGAACTCCCAGAGGCAAGGGAGAACATTACATTTTCAGTCAAATGAAAGATATTTTGTTTGGCTGGCAAACAGAGTTAAGGAAAACGTGAGTTAAGGCTAGTGATGTTAAGAAAGGATGTCAGTCCCCAAGATGACTTAGGGGAGCATGGTAAAGCCTTCTCTAAAAAACTGGGAAAGCCAGGGAAACAAACAAGCCCTTGAGTACAAGAGGGTTAAGGGGTGTGTGTGTGCGTGTGTGTGTGTGTGTGTGTTTAGGGGGGCGGGGCTCGAACAGGAGGGCACTGCCGGGTATGGCAGAGACCGCTTGGAACAAGCCCAGGCTTAGGAACCAAGCAGTGGAACTGGTTCCAGACCACCACAGTAAAGCAAATACCGTAATAAAGCAAGTCACGCTTTTTTTTCCATTTCCCAGTGCATATAAAAGTTATATTTACACTATACTGTAGTGGCGTAGTGCCTGAGGCATTTGACTGTGAACCAGAAGGCTGGCCGTTCAAACCCACCAGCCACTCCTCAGAAGGAAGGTTGGGCAATCTACTTCCATAGTGATACCACCTCGGAAATCCAAGGGGGGGTTGCTATGAGTCGGATCTGACTTGATGGCAGTGAGTTTGTAGTCTATTAAAGGAATTCTGGTGGCATAGTGGGTAAGGCATTTGTCTGCTAACCAGAAGGTCAGCAGTTCAAACCCACCAGCTACCCCACAGAAGGAAGATGAGGCAATCTACTTCCATAATTTTTAGCTTTGGAAACCCAATAGAGGTCACTATGAGTTGGTATTGATTTGATGGCAGTGGGTTTGGTTTTGGTTTTTTGGTAGTCTATTAAATGTGCAAAGAGCTCTGGTGGCATAGTGCCTAATGCAGTTGACTGCTAACCAGAAGCTTGGTGGTTCAAACCCACCAGCCACTCCTCGGAAGGAAGGTTGGGCAATCTACTTCTGTAGAGATACCCCCTTGAAACCCAAGGAGGGGTCACTATGAGTCAGATCCAACTCAACGGCAGTGAGTTTGATTTTTGTTTGTTTTGGTCTATTAAGTGCGCAACAGCATTATGAAAGGTTTGCAATGTTATGAAAATTAACAAAATGTGACCCAGATACATGAAGTAAGCACATGCTGTTAGCAAAGTGGGGCCAGTAGACTTAGAGTTGACATAGAGTTGCCACAAACCTTCAATTTTTAAAAATACACTATCAGCAGAGTGCAGTAAAGCAAAGCACAGTAAAACGAGGTAAGCCTATATGTGGCCTTGAGGAAGTCACTTAAACTCTGCAAAATGACAGAAGTAAGTGGAGAGGGGCACACACAGAACCATTGTCTTTAAACTGCTGTGTTCATCAGGTGCTCTGTTTGTTCATCTAATGGGGGGTGGTTACACCTACTTCACAGTGTTAGTGTGAACATAAAGCCAAACATTGTATTATGGTGCCCAGGACATAGTAGGCTCTGGGACAGAGCTTGGTCCCAGAAACAAGAAAAGAGCCCCACTGTAACGATGTGAGCAGGAGTTCAGTGAGCCAAGCCCACAGATGCAAATACACTTTGCCCTGTGGTGTAGTTATCCAAACCCAAAACCAGAACTACTGTCATTGAGTCCATTCTGACTCAAAGCAACCCTATTGAGTTTTCAAGGCTATATAAATCTTTATGGAAGTAGATTGCCTCATCTTCCCATGGAGGAGCTGGTGGGTTTGCACCACCCACCTTCTGGTTAGCAACCAAATGCCTTACCCACCATGCCACCAGAGCTCCTTTGTGGTTACCCAGTGCTGCTATGACAGAGATACCACAGTGTGTGGCTTTAACAATCAGAAATGTATTTTCTCACTGTTAGGGGGCTGGAAGTCCAAATTCAGTGTGCCAGCTCTAGGGGAGGCTTTCTCTCTCTGTTGGCTCTGGGGGAAGGTCCTAGTCTCTTCAGCCTCTGCTTCCAGGTTCCTTGGAGATCTCCATGTGTCTTGGCATCTATCTTTCCCCATCTCTGCTCTCTTAATCTGCTCCCTTTATATTTTGTAAGAGATTGACTCAAAACACACCCTACACTCATCCCTCATTAACATAACAAAGACAGTCCAATCCCAAATGGAGTTAAAACCACAGGCACAGAGGTTAAGATTCACAGTACATATTTTAGGGGACACACAATGCAATTACTCTTTAACACCCTGAGTGCCAACCACAGGCAAAAGACAGAGAGGCCTTGAGGAAGGCCATTTGAGAAGGATTCTGATCACACCAGCTCATCAAGAAAGACAGGATGATAGGTTAGCAACTTCTGCTGTGGGTGTAGAATGAGGTACCAACAGTACATATGATGCATATTTGACATTGCTGGTCTAAAAGCAAGATGAGTTTAACTGCAAGTGTCCTTTAGCCACAAATCAGCAACCTTTAAGCATCCCTCCACAGGCTGACCTACAGGTAGGGAGTAAGTGATCCCATGCATAGAGCCAGAGTGTGGCAGGAAAGGCATGAAAACCAGGAGCTCCTCAAAGACCAGGGACACTTTGCTTTCCCCTGGTTGTTTGTGAAACCTGGGCTCACAGACATGAGTCTCTACATTCAGGGAAGACACATTGGCCAGTGGGCACCTGCTCAGTAGGCCCTCAAGCAAGCTCCGGAGAATTAAGCATGCAGACTTGGAGAAGGGTAAACTTGGGCTATGCTCTCTGTCCTCTTCCAACACAGCCCAAACCCAGCAAGCCTTCAAACTGGGCCACTGGTCACACCTAACGCTGATTTAAATTCAAAAGAGGCTGACATCTGCCAGTCCTGGTGTCTTTCCTTAAAAAGAGCCAATGAGGAGTGTGCCCTGGTATCTATAAAGGTCAAATGTTGTAGGAGTCCTACGATTGGAAAGATTTAAGCACTCACAGGAGCTCTGGTGGCTCAGTGGTTAAGGCATTTGGCTGCTAGCCAAAAGGTGGGTGGTTGGAACTCACCAGCTGCTCTGCGGGAGAAAGACGAGGTAGTCTGCTTCCAGAAAGATTTGCAGCTTTGGAAACTCTATGGGACAGTTCCACTCTGCCCTAAGGGTCACTGGGAATCAGAATCAACTCCATGGCAGGGGTTAAGCACTGACACACACACCCCTCCCAGCTCGGGAGCTGGAAGCCAGGCTCTGAGCAGCCTGAGCTGTTCCTGGGGACCTAGCTGCTCCCCTTCCCCAGCTTCGCCCTGATGTGGGGAGAGAGCGCCAACACGGCAGCCGGGATTTCTCTCTGTGCTATTTTAGTGCTGTTGGGAGGCCTGTGAAGTTTCTGTTCTCCCTGGCTGGTTATGTAATTTTCAAAAGAAGACTGACAGCTCATTGAGTTTGCTCCTTGGGGAGGAGATAACCCCCAGGGTCTGATGTTCCCTGTCCTCCCTTCTTTCTTTCAACTCTCATAACTTCTCCCTTAACCCCCACTTGGGGAGATAAAGGCAACAGGGTTCCCCCTCCTATTGTTACGCAGCAGCGTCTCCACAGGAACGTTCTCTAGGAAACCGAGGGCTTATTAGGGAAATGAGCTAAGCGAGAGTGGGTGGAATCACTGTCTAGCAGAGTCCTAGGGGTGGATATGTTCAACCAAATCAGGGATGTTAAGGTGTTTCTAGTCATTGCAGACTCACTTATCCAATGGAGGCGGGCGTGGGGGTGCTCACCTGCGGCCTGGCCAGGGGGTCACTCCTGTCCATAGCTTGAGACATTTCTTATTTTGGAATTGACCAGTGATACTTTGACTTTGGTCGTGGTCCCAGGACCTCTGCTAGGAATCTTTAAGCATCCCTCCACAGGCTGATGTACAGGTAGGGAGTAAGTGGTCCCATGTATGGTTACTGGGCACAAAAGAAGCACCAAAACAACCCAAACTAAACCCGTTGCAGTCAAGTTGATTCTGACTCACGGTGACCCCATGTTAGAGTAGAATTGCTCCATAGGCGTCTCTTGGCTGTGATCTTAATGGGGGCAGATCACCAGGACTTTCTTCTGGGTGCCACTGGGTCAGTTCAAACCACCATCCTTTAGGTTAGCAGCCACCCAGACCTGAGAGAAGCCCAGGGGTGGAGAAGGCAGCCTGAGGTCAACACTGTGGGTGGGGACCTCAGGAACAGCAAGCAATCTGCCCATGGACCTTGGTTTCCACAAAGAAGGCATGGGAGTTATGGGCGGATGACTTCACGTGAACTAGACAGCCTTCTCACCTCCCGAGTAGAGAACTATTAGTTGAAAAGTTGGGAGGTCAGGCAAAACTTTTTCTCTTACTTCCTTAATTGCACTGCTATGTCCAAGGTGAGGCTCAGATAGGTCAGGGCCTCTGCATGTCAGCAGCTGGGTGAGTGATCATCTCTGCTCCGGGACAGCCAGTCCCTGCTGCCACAGACCCCTGCACCTCTGAGGTCAACAGTTTGAGAACAGAAGCACTGGTTAGAAGGCCAGGCTTATGGTTTTTGATCCTGGGTTTTATTCTCAACTGTTGATTTCATTTCAGTGTTCCATTTCTCAGTTTCTCTTTCTGTAACATGGACTTACCGTGATTTCCACATGGAGTTGAACACAGGCTGAAAAGCTGGCTACCTCTTGCTTTAATTTGAGGAGTACCACAAGATGTGCCTACCTTAAACTTTCTCTTCACTGAGTCTTGATGGTTCATGGTGAGACTCACTCACTTGGGTAAGATAATGAGGATGGGAAACATGGTCTTTGGAGTCAGGCAGACCTGCGTTCTAATCCCTGAATCACCACTTGCTAGTGGTACGACTTGGACAGGTCACTTCCCTCTGTGAGCTTCCTAAGATAATATCAATCTTGTAGGGTTGTTGTGAAACCCAATTGAAACAATCAAGTGGAGTCTTTGGCACTTTGCAGAAACCTCAGTGAATGTAGTTACCCCATCTTCATTGTCCTCGTGGTTGTCTTGGTCACTTCCCCAAAGGCCTCTGTTAAAATACAAGCAAGGTTAGGGAGTGGGGCCACATTAACATACCAGAAAATGGCAGAAGTAGAAGAGACCTTTAGTTCAGATTAGGTAGCTATCTGAAACCAAAGAGCTGCACCCTGTGAGAATGGAACCTACAGGTGAACTTTACTAAGCCTGGAGTGGGGTCCTGAGCCCAGAGAACCTCCCTGGAAGGGAGGCATGGAATAGTGCAACCATCAAGGGTAATAGGAAGACTAGTCCAGGAGGGAGGGGATTGTGGTGGAAGATTTGAGAAGGGGCCTGGGTTACCCTAAACTTCAGTGCTTCCTTAGGAATAAGCTGGAGGATGTTCACTGTATAGCCTAGAGTGTTGTTGTTGTTAGGTGCCGTCAAGTCATCTCTGACTCATAGTGACCCCATGTACAGCAGAACGAAACACTGCCTGGTCCTGTGCCAGCTCCACGATCCTTGCTATACCTGAGCCCATTGTTGTAGCCACTGTGTCAATCCATCTTGTTGAGGGCCTTCCCCTTTATCATAGATCATTTACCAAGCATGATATCCTTCTCTAGGGACCGGTCCCTTCTGACAACATGACCAAAGTAGGTGAGACGGAGTCTGGCCGTTTTTGCTTCCAAGGAGCATTCTGGCTGCATTTCTTCCAGGACAAATTTCTTAGTTCTTCTGGGAGTCCATGGTACTCTCGGCGTTCTTTGCCAACACCACAACTCAGAAGTATCAACTCTTCTTCAGTCTTCCTTATTCATTGTCCAGCTCTCACATGCATATGAGGTGATTGAAACTACCATGGCTGCGTCAGGCGCACCTTAGTCTTCAAAGAGGTATCTTGGCTCTTCAGCACTTGAAAGAGGTCTTCTGCAGCGTATTTGCCCAATGCAATATGTCGTCTGATGTCTTGACTGCTGCTTCCATTGGTATTGTTTGTAGAACCAAGCAATATGAAGTCTTGGACAACTTTGATCTTTTCTCCATTTATCATGATGCTGCTTATGGGTCTAGTTGTGAGAATGTTTGTTTTATTTATATTGAAGTATAATCTATATTGCAGACTGTACTCTTCAATCTTTATCAGTAAGAGCTTCAAATCATTCTCACTTTCAGCAAGCAAAGTTTTGTCATCAGTGTATCGCAGGTTGTTAATGAGTCTCGCTCCAATTCTGATGTCATGTTCTTCTTCATATAGTCCAGCTTCTTGGATTATTTGCTCAGTGTACAGATTGAATAAGTATGGTGAAAGGATACAATCCTGACACACTCCCTTCTTGATTTTAAAACATGCAGTGTCCCCTTGTTCTGTTCAAACGAGCCATAGTCTAGAGTACAGGTCAGCAAGCCACAGCCCCCAGATCAAATTTGGCCCACTCCCTGTTTTTGTAAATAAAGTTTTATTGAAACACAGCCACAACCATTCATTTAGGTATTATCCATTGCTACTTTTGAGCTACAAAGCAGAGTTAAGTAGTTGTGTTGAATCTTTGCCACAGAGACTTTATGTCTCACAAAGCATAAAATATTTACTCTCTGGCACCTTATAGAAAAATATTACTGATCCCTGGTCTAGAGGACGTCTTCACATGGACTACAGTGATTAGGATCAAGCTTTAGTGTCAGACAGACCTGGCTGATGGGAATAGCTCCTTCTAGACTTGTGCAGTGCACAGCCTGTTCAACTGTAAACATCAGCCCCATCTGAGAAGGATTTCCTGCAAATTTTGGGGGGTTCAGGAGAAGGAAGAAAGCAGTGGCTGTGAAATGTCAGCCCCTCACTGGGGGCCAGAGCTCCTGCTGAAAATCAACAGCATGAGATTTGGGAGGCTCTGAGCAGGCAGGGGAGGTGAGTCTAAATTTAGACTTCCCAAAGCAGATTTATAAAACAGAGCCCCAGGAACCCCAGCAAGGGATAGCTGACACACCATCTCATCTGGTTTGCCTCCACATGTAAAAAGGCTGGATGAATAAGAGAGTAATTAATTGCTTCAAATAAGATGTTGCTGGGGAACCAGTGAGGAATCAGATACAGTGATGAAATGTCATTGTCCGGAGTTGGGAAGACAGGTATTTCCATTCCTGTGCTTTTTTATGATACTAGCCAGGGAATCGTGGGAGCCAGCTCTGCCCTTGCAAGAGTTACATGCATTTTTCTTGCTGGATGTCATTTGAACACAGCTGAACTGGTGACCTTATCTTCTCACACAGTGAATGTGAACTCCCTGGGTTTGAAATCACACCTGTGGTTCAGACAGCTCTGAGCCACCACCTCTGGCTGCAAAGTGGCTGCACTTTGCCCTAAGAAACTGCCTCATGCCAAGAGCAGCCATACCTGCTCTTCCGCCCAGATGGGAACATCCAGACGTCAGATCTGCCCCTCTCCCCAGGCCTGCTGGGAGAGCCCCAGGACCAGTGGGTCCATGCCCTCAGTATGTCATGCAAGCAAAAGTCCGGTTGCTGTATTAAGTCGATCCCGAGTCATGGCATCCCTCCATGTGTCAGAGTGGAACTATGCTCCATGGGTTTACAGTGCGTGATTGTTAGGAAGTAGATCACAAGGCCTTTCCTCGGAAGTGCCTTGGCCTGGACTTGAACCTCCAGCCTTTCAGTTAGCAGCCAAACATGTTAATGATTTATACCACACCAGGACTCCATTAGGGAGCTCTGGCACGTAAGAAATGGACGACTAATCTGAGACTTCTAGATAATAGGTGTTTCTTAAACAGTCCACCTATGGAGAAATGCCAAGTGCTTACAACAGAAATTTTAGAGGAATTTGAGAAAGAAATTTGGAAAATGAAGTTTAAGAAGAGATGAGTAACCTTAAACTCAAATGGAAATAGAGAAATGGTCAGATAAGGGCTGCGTTGTTAGAGTTTGAAATTCTAAGGTGGGCAGCATCTGAGCCGAAGATGATACTAAGTGGATGGAGTATAAGTTCGGAAACACTGGTTTGTTATGAGAAGAGCCACGCTGAACAAGTTGGATTGGAACAACAAACCTAGAGGGGAAGGCTGGCCTGCCCAGGCAACATGGGCCTCACAACCTTGCAGACATAGTAAATAGCAGCTACCGTTCCAGTTGCTGTCAAGTTGGTCCCAACTCATGACAGCATGTGTGTGTCAGAGTAGAGCTGTGATCTTTAGGGTCTTCGGTGGCTGATTTTTCAGAAGGAGATCACCAGGGTTTCTTCTAAGGTGCCTTGGGTGGACTCGAACCCCCAGCCTTCTGGTCAGCAGCTGAGCATGTTAACTATTGGCACCACCCAGGAAGGACTCCAAATGTAACTCAAGTACTTGCTATCCACAGTTATTGTCTAAGCACTTCCTTTGTGCTCTGGACTTGAGGAGCTTGAAGTCTAGTTGGAAACTGGACCTGCTGCATAAAGATAAAAGCCTAGGTTAGTATCTTAGTTCTCTAAGAACATAAATTCTGCAAGTGAGTGGCTTTAACAAACAAATTTATTTTCTCACAGTTAGAAGGCTAGAAGTCCGAATTCAGAGTGCCAGCTCTAGGAAAAGGCTTTCTGTCTCTGTCTGATCTGGAGGAAGGTCCTTGGCTTTTCAGCTTCTGCTTCTGGGTTCCTTGGAGATCTCCGTGTGTCTTGGCATCTATCTTAACCCCATCTCTGCATCTGTCATTTGCTTGTTTAACCTCTTCTATATCTCAAGAGAAATTGACTTAAGACATACCCTACACTAATCTTGTCTCATTAATATAACAAAGACAACCCATTCCCAACTAGCATTATAACCACAGAGGCATCGCGGTTAGAATTTACAATACATATTTTGGGGGACACAATTCATCCCATAACAGTTAGTATATAAAAAATCCAAAACCCACTGCCATCGAGTCGATTCCAACTCATAGCAACCCCCATTGGGTTTCTAAGGCTGTAAATCTTTACAGAAGTAGATTGCCTCATTTTCCTCCTGTGGAGCAGCTGGTGGGTTTGAACCACCAGCCTTCTAGTTAGCAGCCAAGTGCCTTACCCACTATGCCACCAGAACCCCTTTGTTAGTATATAGTAAATACCAAATAAAGTATGCACATGAATGCTGCAAGAGTTTAGGAAATGGAGAGGTGTTGCCAAGGACTGGGATGGTCAGGGATATTGAGAGAGGAGGTGAGCCTTCATCTAGATTCTGGGTGACAGCAGGATTTCCACAAGTGTCAAGGAAACATGGACATTTCAGGAAGTGGGAAGGTGTCAGTAAAGAAGCAAGACAGGAATTTAAAAAGAATATTTCAAAGTCCCTAAAGAAGGTAGAGTGGCTGGAATCGAGCCCTCCAAGGTGTCATGGCTCCTGCTCACTAAAGCTAAAAGTGTGTTGAGAAGGCCACTGACATAGACAGACACACAGAAACACATTCACACACCAAGGGAGACAGTCCCTCCCCCATGAGAGGAAAAGGAAAGCATTTTAAAAATAAATAAATCACTTCTTAATTATTCACAGATTGTCTGCATTGCAGCTTATTTCCAGCAAATTCTGCTTACAGCTTGATCGTGATGTCGTCCCCTCTTGTAATTAGGTGCTCATTCCTTTTTGTTTACAACCCAGAGCTGGAAAGGGAAGGAGGTTTAAGCATCTCTCCTCATAAAGCAAAATGTGTCATTGCTTCTCCTGACTTTGGCTGTGGGAGTTAGAGGAAGAATGGAAGGGGGACCTGGGGCAGCTCTTGTTCCCCTGAGTCAGGTATTTGGTGGCCTGCACTAGCACGGGACTTGACTGTGGCTCAGTGGATGGCCCATTGCCATCTCTGACTGGTTGGGCATCCTCATTTATTCTTCCATCACATACTCATTGACACCATCTATGCTGAAAGCTCTCTGAGCCTCAGGGTCCTCATCCACAAAGTGAGAGGCTGGACCAGAATCAGTGTTTCTTAGTGGAGGTGCTGTTGGCATTTGGGCTGTGTCTTTGTCATCTAGTGCTGCTATGACAGAAATGACACAACGGGGTGACTTTAAAGAAAATAAATTTATTTTCTCATGGTTCTAGAGGCTAAAAGAACAAGTCAAGGTCTTGGCCATGTCGATTCCTTCCTTGTCTCGGCTGTCCTTTGGTTTCTTGGTGATCTTCACATGGTATCTGTCTTTCCCTGTGTGCATATCTCTGTGTGTAATCTGCTGTGTTGATAACTAAGAAGTGATTAGATTTAGAACCCACCCAGCTAGAATATGATCTAATTAACATAACAAAGAAAACCCTATTTCCAAGCAGGATTATAGCTAGAGGGGTTAGGATTCCAACACATATTGTGGAGAGGACACACTTTATTCCGTAACAGGTTGGGTCTGTTATTTACTAATGAGGATTCAAGGCTGGATGGTTGCAAACCTGGCCCTACTCATTAAAGGCCAGTACACAACAAAAACTCAGTGCAACCACTGCTGTGGAGTGAGATCCAACTCATAGCGACCCCTCTTTGGGTTACCAAGGCAGCATCAGTACAGAAGTAGATTGCCCAACCTTCCTTCTGAGGAGTGGCTGGTGAGTTTGAACTTCCAGCCTTCTGATTAGCAGTCATATGCCTTAGGCACTATGCCACCAGAGCTCCTATTAAAGACCAGTAGTGACCCTTAATCCAATGAGGCAAGGAGGGCAGTACCATCTCCAGTTAAGGACCACTTGACCTCTAAGATTGCTTTCCAATATGGAGTTCTATAAGTCTATGATCATTTTGTGGCTGAGCCTAATGAAAACATGGAAGAGAATTGCTGAAAATTTGACAGTTCATTGAATTTTAGGCACATCTTACTAAAATGTAAGGGACTTTTTAACAACAAAAGCAGGTAACATCTGTTGAGTAATTGCTATGTTCTGGACCCTTGGCAAATTTCTTTCCTTAGGAGTCTTTAGAGGGCATCTATTTCAGATCACCTGTGTCCTCTACGTTGCCACCTTAATTTACAGCATTGAGCTGACTGTTGTTTTGCTTCATTTCTCATTTGCACAGTTGTGCAGAGTTCAGATCTGAAAGTGTCCCTCCTGAGGCCCCTGCAGTATTATGAGAATTAAGAGGCAACCCTGGCCAGACTCCTTCCTTTGTCCCGAATGCTGGGTTATTTCTCTGTGTATCTGTGGACTTAATGAACTTAGAAAACTCACCACTCTCTTAGAAGCCATGATACTGCCTTTACTTCAGAGATCTGAATGTATGTTGCTAGTTTTGCCATTTTATTCTCCCCATGTGGGTCCTCTAGGAGTTCTACTGGCATAGTGCCTAAGGCATTTGACTGCTAACCAGAAGGCTGGGCTTCAAACTCACCAACCACTCCTCAGAAGGAAGAGTGGGCCATCTACTTCTGTAGAGATACTGCCTTGGAAACCCAAGGAGGGGTTGCTGTGAGTCAGAACTGTCTCGACAGCAGCGTGTTTGGTTTTTTTGTTTTATATGGGCTCTATACCTGTCATTTGAGTCAACATCCATCAAGGGGAATCAGGCTTTGATTGGACCCACTGTTTTCAAGACTTGGGTCCTATCAGAGTATAGCTCACCACACCCATCCTGGGGTAGCACTGGAAGTCTATTGCTGGGCAGAGTCCCTTTTTTATGGGTGGCAGGTCTGGTGGCTTAGTGCCTAAGGCACTTGACTGCTAACCTGAAGGCTGGCAGTTCAAACCCACCAGTCACTCCTCAGAAGGAAAATTGGGCAGTCTACTTCCGTAGTGATACCGCCTTGGAAACCCAAGGAGCGGTTGCTATGAATTGGATCCAACTCAATGGCAGTAAGTTTGGGTGTTTTTTTTTTTTTTTTAATATAATTCCCTTGTGATTCGGTTGGCATGTGTGTTTATGCCACCTACGTGCAAAGGGAGAAATACAAGTGTAATTAAATCTTATTCCGTGGCAAATTCTTTCTCAAAATATTCAAAGACATTTGCAAAAAGAAGGAAGAAAAGGGGCCCACATGAAAAGGAGGGTGATTGATCCTTTTCTTTTCTTCCTAGCTAGTGCTGATGTGTGTGTTTGGAGAGCATAACAGATGAATTTTGCAAAGGTCAGAGCTGGTAATTCCTATCCACCATTTGCACACATTCACCTTAGAGCAGCAGGCATTCACATGAAGGTGCACCACTTGCAGGTCTTATCAAATCAGTCCTTCTTCTCTCTTCTTGCAGGGGAGCACCGCACTCAGCAAGAGGGTGGTTGGGCAGTGCCAAGCCTGGAATCCCCTGAGCAAGCAGTGTTTCAGCTGGCTGGACAGATCGAATAACACTTGGGCTGGTTAACAAAAGACATGCAAGTGGGAAGTTGTTGGAAGCCAGAGTGTGGAAATTTACCCAACATTATTTCGTTGACAGGGAAGGAGGCTTGGTCTGAAAGATGCTGTGCTTTGGACCCAGTGGAACCTGGTCTCATTCCAGATGGCACAGATGAGGGAGTGGGAGAAGATGCTGCCTGTGTCTGACCCCTCTGGAGGATCCTGGGCTGACCACTGAGATCTCTTGGATTGGAACTTCAGGTGCGACTTGGCATAGAACTCATGAAGGTGCTTGGGTTCCTGCAGGTTTCTTCACCCATGCTCACTAGACCAGCTTGGCTTTTGGAATCTAAGGGGAGCTGGTAGTAAGGGGAACTGGCAGAAGTAGAAAGAAGTCCTAGAAGCCTCCTGAATTGATGAACAGGATCCCTTTGTGCTACTCAGGACACAGAGAGAGACTACCAGGCAGCTGAAGGCTGTGGTACAACTGAGCTTTGGACCATCTTGAGGTTGAAGGAACACAGTTCAGCGAACAACTCCTGCATTTCAGCCAAAGGGGACCTCAGAGGATTGAAAGATCAGAGTTTTTGCATCTTTTACTTTGAGCTCCATTGTGGTAGAGAAAACTTTATATTCCTCTAGATACTGACCCTTATTTTTCCTCTGAAGATGCTCTATTTGAAAGAAGCATGAGCCCTTCTGAGCTGTGAGGATTGTTCAGGATGTATAGGAGATAGTGGGCAGCCCTCCCAAAGCAGGTTAAGGAAACAGTCTGAGCCTCCAGCTTCTGCAGCTCAGCCAGCATGGACATATGCCCTTCTTGTCCCCAGAGAGCTGGTGGCAGTGACATTACCAGGAGAAACAGCATCCCTCCACTTTGGGACTTGACAGAATGAGCTGTGCTGGGCAAGCCACCAGCTGGGACCTGGTCTTTCCTGACTGCTCCTTTACCGTGCAGGCAGCCCCAGACCACTGAGCCAACAATGGCTGAGAAGGGTGACTGCATCGCCAGTGTCTATGGGTATGACCTCGGCGGGCGCTTCATTGACTTCCAACCCCTGGGCTTCGGCGTCAATGGGCTGGTACTGTCAGCCGTGGACAGCCAGGCCTGCCGGAAGGTGGCCGTGAAGAAGATCGCCCTGAGTGACGCCCGTAGCATGAAACACGCGCTCCGGGAGATCAAGATAATCCGGCGCCTGGACCATGACAACATCGTGAAGGTGCATGAGGTGCTGGGACCCAAAGGCACTGACCTGCAGGGTGAACTGTTCAAGTCCAGTGTGGCCTACATCGTCCAGGAGTACATGGAGACAGACCTGGCCCGCCTGCTGGAGCAGGGCACCCTGACAGAGGAGCACGCAAAGCTGTTCATGTATCAGCTGCTGCGCGGGCTCAAGTACATCCACTCTGCCAACGTGCTGCACAGGGACCTGAAGCCCGCCAACATCTTCATCAGCACTGAGGACCTAGTGCTCAAGATTGGGGATTTCGGCTTGGCAAGGATCGTTGACCAGCATTATTCGCACAAGGTAGGTCTTGCTGGAGTGGCTCATGCAGGTGGTCAGTGGAATCATCAGGAGAGTCCATGGTGTTCCAGAGGGTATTCCATGCTCCATGGGCCTCAGGGCATCAGGGTCAGTATTTGGGGAAGGCTGGAGAGTGGTGGGAAGATCACTGGCCTGAAAAGTTGTTGGTGAGGGGAATCTGATCTTGGCTCGGCCCCATAGCTTCGATCAATAAATCTGGGCTGTATAAGGGAGGCGTCAGATTAGATGACTCTAAGGTTTCTTCCATCTTTAAGCTCTGTGGCTTTCAAGTTGAGTGTTGGTGGATTTGCCTCTAGTATCTTCTTTTCTCTCTCTGTCTGTCTCTCTCTCTCTTCTTTTTAACATTTTATTGTGATTTGTGTGAACATTTACAGAGCAAATTGGTTTTCCATTCAACAGTTCATACACATTTTGATTTGTGACGTTGATTGCAGTTCCCACAATGTAACAACACTCTTCCCACTTCTTTCCTGTATTTACTATTTCCCTTCATCCTTCTTTCCTGTCCCTTCCTGTCTTCTGAGCTTTATCCCTTGGCAAATACTACGCTTAAACAAAAAAAAATGCAGTGGTTTATTATTATAAAATGATAGTTTCTGTTTCCAGGATTGTTTTTTGCAGGGCACTGCCTCTTATTGAGTGGGAAGCAGCTCCCAGCCTTTGGCAGTTTTTTGTTTTTTTTTTGTGTGTGATTTGGGTGAAGATTTACAGAGCAGATTCACTTTCCATACAGCAGTTCACATACACTTTGTCTCATGACATTAACCACAGTTTACCACAATGCAACAGCTCCCCTCCCACTTCCTCCCCATAGTTACCTCTTCCCAGTGTCCATCCCTCCA
>NW_006921700.1:1680269-1685611 GCF_000298275.1 Orycteropus afer afer | reverse complement strand
ATGGTACCCTAGTCCTCTGGACTAATTATTTCCATTCATCTTTGATTTTCTTCACTCTTCCTTACTCCAAATGAGGAGAAACCAACAGTTGCACCTTAGATGGCCACCTGCAAGGTATGAGAACCCAGTTGCTTGTCAGAAAAGTAGGATGTAGAACATTGTCTTTGTGGACTATGTTATGCCAGTTGACCCTGATGTTTCTCCAAGATTATGAGCCTGAGTCCCCAGGCCCAGCGACTCATTTTCTCAAGATGTTTGTTTATGGCTAAGAAGTTTTCTTAACTCTGCCATCTGCATCCTCTACTATATTCATGGATATATTTGCAGCACATAGAGATAAACACACATGTAGAAACATCCTCCATCAAACATATGCATATATATATAGATGTATATTCATGGTTGTAGTCCCATTTGCTTTGTCACTCCTATTCAGCTTGCATGTCTCTCTGTGCATCTACTTAGAGATTATTATTACTGTTATTGTTGGATTGTGTATGTAACAATATTCACCTTTAATGTCTTCTCCTTCTCTCTCTCTCTTTTAACTCTCTGCTGTCCTCCTAACCATCTCATCTCTCTGCGGTCTGCTCAGGACTGCCCTGGGACATAACCTCGTCAGGGACATAGCCTCATGCCCTGGTCCCTCACCTCTCCTCTCATGAATGCTTACACATTCTGTATCTCATTCTTTCAGTCTGTGGACATTGGGCACAATGGTTAACCTGATAAACTAGTCCTCACCGTACATTTTTCAGATAATGGCTCAAGTCTTACGATGCCCTGACCCTTCAATGTGACATTAAAGTTACAGAAGTCAAAATGGTACTACCAAGACCTCATACAGGTGACTGAAGGCTCCACCAGATGCAGATATCAGAGCTGACCGGGGCACACAGGTGGAGACACTGACAGTTACTCTCAAGGCCGCATGCCTCTTCTCACCTGTTCCTTTTTGGACCTGGGAGCCCTGAAAGCTTCTACTCCTTCCGTCCCAAGTCCTTGCCACCTTAAAGGAGCCACTGAGCTGACACCACTCAACAGGGCAGGGGTTGTATGATTTCCAACCTCCTGTCCCAAGACCTTTGGATCATGAATTACTTTTATTAAAATAAAAATATCCTCTAGGGACTAGGCATACCATAAACTATTATTAGCCAAAGGAGTGGGGCGGGTCATGAAAGAGGAGGGTGGCCCTGACCTTGAATATTCTTCAGGCCTCCCTCCCAGGCCCCACTCCTCTGCTTTCCCTCACCACCATATTTGCTGGTGGCCAGAAGGTCACAGGTGCATTGAAAGGCACTGATCTGTGTGGTGCAACTGCTGTGGGCAAGTGTCTAGGGGAAGGGAGGAAGGGATCCCTGGCTTGCAACTTGGGCTCCCAAACTCAGCCTAGCTGTGTGTGGCTTCCTGTGCCACAAGTTCCATAGCTGTCTTAACTATGAGCGTGCTGTCTTCCCCTCCCCCTGCAGTCAGGCCAAAACTGACAGCTGACCCTCTAAGCAGGAATGTCCATGGGGAAGAATCAATACCCTCTGTGTCTCCCTGATGCCCGTGCAATTTCTGCTGTCTCTCTCCAGGGAACAGTGACACCAAGCAATCAAACCAAAGATTTTAAACCCAAATCAGTTCCTGTTTGGTAGAAGGACCAGGAATCCATGACATTCTTACTCCTGGGATGCACAAAACCCTCCTTCAGAGCTGGAATTATATATAAATAAGCCAGTCCATTTGGAAATAGTAACAGGACCTCCAGTGTGAGTTGATGAAAGCCTTGGCTTATGTAAAGTATTACAGGAAAGTGCTTAGAACAGCATGTGGTAGGCCTTTGGTAAAGCTGGCAAAGATGAATTGTTACATGAAGACTGGTTGTAGTATTAATATGAAGAGGTGGCATGGCGTAAGGAAGGGACAGTGTGTGAGGACAGAGGTCTGGGCCCCCTCTGACAGTGCTAGCTTGCGATGTGGCCAGTCGCTCACCTTCTGGGAGCCTCAAATTTCCTCTTCTTTGACAGGGACATTATTACATGCCCTGTCTGCCCCGCTAGCTGTGGTTAGAATCAAAATGGACCATGAATATACAAGTCCTTGGAAGGCAGTAAGATTCCATTCACTTAGAGCACACCCTGAGCTAGGCCAGTGCTGGGAGCCATGGGGGGACACCAGGCAGGGGACACAGAGGCTTCCAGGACCCTCTGTGGCCATCCTTGTGACTCTCTGTCGCTTCTCTGGTCAGGACTTTCAACCTGATGATGCAGAGGCACTTCTATGTGCCAGCATGCCCTTATTGGGCTATCTTCAATAACATTGGCTGTGGGAGGTTTAAAAAAAAAAAAAAAAAAAGAACTAAGAACTTAGAGCCCGTTAGAAGTGCAGTAGGTGTACCTACCATCCCTGTGCCTCTGTGCTTGGCAGGCGCCACACACCCTCATCCTGTTCCTTCCCTCACAGGCTTTCTGCTTTCAGCTTCCCCCAGTGATGAAAAGGCTTTCTATTTTGCACTTTTATTTATCCAATGTCATTTTAAGTCAGTTAACCCTCACAATGCTATAAGGCACTCGGCAAATGGTCCATTTTAAAGCTGACAGAAAGGGCTTTCTCAAGCCTACATGGCTGACCGGGGCTGTGGGGGCCCTGGAACCTGGCCCTTCTCAAGGCTTGGTGGAAGGTCTATGCTCCATCTCCTCAGGAAGTCTTCCAGGGTCCTCTGCTTGGAATTACTCTTTCCTTCCTCTCAATTATCACGTCACCTTTCCTCCCATCCCATGACCTGTGTCTTCTAGCACTGGGGCGTGTCTGCCTGGTTTTCTGGGTGTCTATGCTGTGTCTGTTGTTCTCCCCTCGGCTGAAGTTTCCTCTAGCTCCTCGAGCACAGTCCCTTGGTTTCACCTTGGTTTCCTGGTACCTGATGCATGGCCCTCGGTTCATTTTGCTGACTACATTGAACAGAGGTATCCCTGGGTGATGCAACAGGTAAGTAAGTGCTTGGCTGCTAGCCAGAGGTTGGCAGTTCACACCCACCCAGGGGCTCTTGGAAGACAGGCCTGGCGATCTGCTTCCATAACCTTGAAACCCTATGGAGCATCTGCTCTGCACACATAGGTTCACTGTGAGCTGGAATTGGCTTCATGGCAACTAACAACAATAACAAATATTGAACAGGTGGGAGAATTGTCATTTTCCAGCACCTTACGCATAGGAAGCTAGTTGGGTTCACTGATTGCGTGTGGTTAGAAAGTTTTGACTTTCAGGAAAAATGCACATCCTTCTTCCAGCCAGTGGAATCATGGGTCGGGTGTGTACTTAGATTATGATGTATATATGTGAGCTGCTCTAAGTTGACCCCACCTGAAGTTTTAAGAATCGCGGACTTCCCTTAAAGAAGACTGTTCATCTGGTCCACAGCTGACACCTTTGTATGGGTTACAAAAAGTACACTCCGTTTTTCAGCCAGGACTGCGCAGTACCAGGGACAGTGTGAGCAACCCAACAGGGGCTGGATTCAGCTGCCAGGCCAAGCACGACCTACCCACCATATGCAGCCGCCTGGCTCTTACTCTCCTGACACTGTGGGTATGTGCCACTCTCTCACACCACCTCTATGGACCCCAGTCTTTGCGAGGTCCGGAGGGCGACTTGAGGCCCATGCTTAGGGCGTGGGGGTGGACAGTGGGTGCCAATGATGGGATGCTCTGATTGTTGTCACTGGGCAGAGGCAGCATAGGAAACAGTGGTTAGTATGTTATTAGCAATCACCTCACTAATTTACATGACCTTAAAAAATAACCTCATTGCCATCAACTGGATTCCAACCCATGGTGATGCCATATGTAGAACTGCTCCATAGGGTTTCCCTGGCTATCATCTTTATGGAAGCAAATCTCTAGGCCTTTTGTCTGCAGTACTGCCAGGTGGGTTTGAACTGCCAACCTTTAGGTTAGTAGACCAGTGCAAACTAACCTCAAGCAAGTTTACTCCTTATTCCTAGAAAATGAGATCTGTAAAAGGACCTCACCATCATCTTCTCCATCCCCTTCACCTCACAGATGATAAAACTGGGCCCTAGAAAGGGAAGAGACCCACCCAAGATCACACCATTGGTGATCAGGCAAGGAGGACAACACCCAGGTGTTGACGCTATTTTTTTCTGAACCTCAATTGTTGTATCTGACAAAGGGAGCTAGTCAGTCCCATTCTGTTTATTCATAGCATCAAATGCAAGTGTGGATAGCAAAGTGCTTTCAGATGTACCAAGGACTAAATCAGTAACAGAACTACTTGCCCAAACAGATGCCATGGTAATACCAGGCAGACACTTGGACATCATTTCCCCCTCCACTGAAACAGGGAGCTAATTTCTGACATGATGGCCACTGGGTGAGTCAGGAGGGCCCACCTGGAGGGTGGCCTAGCAGCCAGCACTCACCCCCGGGGAAGCCCAGCCTGTGGTCCTGTTCCGAATCCTGTCCGCCCACCACCTTGCCAGGCCCACTGATTAGTCCCTTGCTGTTTGTGCCTGTGAAGAGAAGGCTGAAGGATCACAGCATGTTTTCTTTTGAATTGATCCTATTAGGAAGTAGAAGTAGGGGGGGGGGCAGAAATTCTGTCGTTTAAGACTTCCCTGAGTCCTGTGTAAAGTCTAAGAAATGTCGGGAGACCCAGGGAGAGTGTGCAGAGGGCCTGCAGACAGACTGATTAGCTGGGAGAATGCTTTCCTCTTAGGGAGGGGCCTCTGACTGAGTTAGTTCTGCCCTGGACCCCCAAGTCCCGGGCCAGGGAAGGACCACCTTCCCTCCTGCCACAGAGTCCTTATCGGGGCTGCTGGAAGGCTGCCAGCAGATGGCCTTTCCTAGGACAGCAGACAGAAAACACCCAGGGAGAAAGGAAGAGTATGGGGCCCACTGGGATTTGGGCAACCAAAGGCTCTTGTGTTTCTGGGAGTCTTTAGAGCAAGTGTGTTTTCTGCTGGACCAGCCTGCCTTTGAGCCCTAAACCCTTTCTACTTCAGAGCTTCTTCTTTTTCTTTCCTCATTTGCTTCTATACTTTGTCTCCATGCTTCATAGAATCACAGAAGTGTCACTCTGAAGAGTCTGTGAAAATCAACAAGACCGGTGGTTCCCGAAGAATAGTCCTGGGCCAACAGCATCAGCCTCACCTGGAACTTGTCAGAAATGCAAATTCTCAGGTTCCATCTTACCAGTTAAACCAATTCCCACTGAGTTGATTCTGACTCATGGAGACCCCATGTGTGTTAGAGTAGAACTGTGTTCCATAGGGTTTCCAATGGCTGGGTTTTTTTGTTTTTATTTTTATTGTGATTTGAGTGAAACTTTACAGAGCA
>NW_006921700.1:1678660-1679673 GCF_000298275.1 Orycteropus afer afer | reverse complement strand
GAAGTAGATCACCAAGCCTTTCTTCTGAGGCACCTCTGGTGGACTTGAACTGCCAACCTTTCAGTGAGCAACTGAGCACATTCACTGTACCACCCAGGGGCCCTTCTCCCATCTTGGACCCACTGAATCAGGAATCTGGGGGTAGTGCCAGCCATCTGTGTTTTAACAAGGTTTTCAGGTGATTCTGATGTTCCCTAACTTTAAGAACTACTGGGCTACAGAGATAGAGTAGTTTGTGGACAGAAAGCCATTGCTCCTGGGGTGATTACTAATGCCTTGGAGCTGTGGCTCTCAAACATCGGCACAGTGACTGCCCAAGAACTCCCCCAGGTAACTCCTGTGTATTTGCAGCAGGCACCTTAACTCAAAGGGATAGCTGATGGTGGGGATACCAGGCATGGTGTCAGGGACGTGGAGATTGTTTCAGACAGGATGAGTTTATAGGGCCTCAGTCACATACACTGGAAACTACTGTTTCCCCTTCACACAGGCTTGGTGGAAAGCAACACAAACCAAAGGAAGTATTGGTTCTGGTTAGGTTTTATTTTTAACAATAGTTAGGTGACATGGAACAATGATTTTGGAAGACATATACTTTTCATTCTGATATACACTGCTTCACTTGCCCATTGCCATCAAGTCAATTCCAACTCATAGATAATTTAAAAACAAAACACTGACTTCACAGTTTAGTAAAATTGAGTGCTTGCTTGAGGGCTCAGCAAATTATGGTAGTTCAAGGCTTGTGGTTCAACACAAGGCCCCAAAGGGGGTATAGGATGCTGGATACATGAAGCCACCTAACAAAGGCTCTGGGCAGAAGCCTGGCTGGCAGAGTGTACGCTGGTTTGATCACTTTGATCAACCTCCCCTCCTGCCTCTTCTGGCCACTCTTCCTGCCCTTGACAGCTTCTTGTCTGTCTAGGCCGAGACACCCTCTCCCTTGCTGCCTGGGCAGACACAAGGGAAGCTCTCCTGAAGCACACATTCCCTTGAAACTGAACCTAGGCAGA
>NW_006921700.1:1671116-1678310 GCF_000298275.1 Orycteropus afer afer | reverse complement strand
TTATTCCAAATCAGTGGAGCTGAAAAGATTTATTTAAAAGACTATGAAATATCCCTTTTTAAAGGGAGAATATATGACCTTGAGGATTAGAACAGAGAGTGCACTAGAGATTCAAGTGTCCCTGAACACTCAAACTTGGAAAGCTAATTTTCTGGCCTTCTGTGCCTCCTGTTCTTCCCACTACAGCCCCTTCTCCAGGAGTAGGGTCCTCACTCTGTCCCTGAGCTTCCAGGGTCCTCTTTCATCCCCTCCCAGAAGAACACCACAGCACATCCTGGGAAGCAACCCCACTTAGCTCTAGGGGTAATATTATAAATCTTTAGCAATGGGTATGGCTCAGGCCCCTACCAGTCAGAAAGTAAGCCAGCCAGAGTGACTAATACAGGGTCCGGGGGGCTCCCTGCTTGTCTGGAATGAACCCTTTGTATTGCTGAATCATAGATCCCTGGGTCGCACACATTGTTTGTGCTCAACTACTAATTGAAAGGTTGGTGGTTTGAACCCACCCAGGGGTGCCATGGAAGAAAGCCCTGGTGAGCTGCTTCCATAAAATATTATAGCCAAGAAAACACAATGGGGGCAGTTCTGCTCTGTCCCAGGAGGTCACTAGGGGCTGGAATCAACTCGATGGCAACAACAACAACACAATGCTGGATCATAGGACCCTAGATGGCAAAAACGGTTTGTGCTTGTTAGGCTGGGTTTTCTAGAAACGCAAAACCAGTAAAGCTTATATATACTTACAGACAAAGAGAAATTTACCTTAGGAAAATGGCTCACACACTTACAAAAGCTGGCAAGTCCCAAGTTCTTGGATCAACTGTCAAGATGGAGGCTTTTCCCAACTCATGCAGCTGCAGGGGCTGACAAGCTCAAGGTTGGCAGGCAGTACCAGCTATTGACTTCAATGAATGATGAATCCAAGATCTCCAGACCGAATGGTGGATTGTTTGCTCACAGATAGTTGTAGGCAGCACAACAGGATCCCCATCCACAGAAGAGTGTCTCTTTTCCCAGGATGTCCATAAATATATTGGAAGCAGACCACACCCCTAGGGAAACTCCCTTTCAACAGATTGGCTGCTCAAAACATATACATCCAATCCCATCATGAGAATAACCCACATCACAACTTAAACCACACAGAATTGTGGTCCAGCCAAGTTGACACACAGCTCCAACAGTCACAGTGCTTGACTACTAATCAAAAGGATGGAGGTTTGAACCCACCTGCAGTGCCACAGAAGAAAGGCCTGACAATCTGCTTCCATAAAGATTATAGCCGAGAAGACCCTGTGGAGCATACTTCTACTCTATGGGGTTGCCATGAGTCAGAATCACTCACCAGCACTGGGTTTGGTTTGGTTTGGTTTGGTATTGCTGAATCATAGGAAGGTCTGAGAGTATCTGGGAGGGCCAAGGGGTGAGGGGGGTAGTGGCTATTTCCCAACCATTTTGGGGGAATTTCACCATTCTAACAATTGGCCTAGCTGTATTGGAGCATGCCAACCATGGTTTGCTGCCTTCCTCCTTATCTTAAAGCTCACCCTTCCACATGTGTCTGTGGGCCTTGATCTCCACTTTGGGTGAATGGTTGAGAGTGCTAAAGGGTCAACTGCTCCCACCTCAGAACCCCTTACTGCCAGCACCCCTTCCTACTCACTCACCTGGCACTCACCTCACAATGAGAGCTACCATCTCTTGCGACAAGCTCCAAAGCTCCAGAAAATTTCAAAGAGAAGCAGGAAGTCTGCCTGCCTGCTGGGGTAGTTGGAGACAGACTAAAGGACTCTCTTAACATATTTCTTGTAATAGTGGTTCCCTGGTGACAGATTCTCTTAGCTTGTTTATCTAAAAAATGTCTGTATATCATTCTTATTTTTAACGTTTATTTTCTCTGGGTATGAAATTCTGAATTTAGAGTATTTTTCTCTTGCAACACTTAAAAGATGTCATTGCTTTGTTTTCTGTGGTGCTGGTTCAGCTGCTAACTGAAAAGTTGGCAGTTTGAATCCACCAGTGGCTCTGTGGGAGAAAAGACTTGATGATCCACCCCCATAAAGATTTCAGCCTGGGAAACCCTCTGAGGCAGTTCTACTTTCTCAAGTAGGCTCGCTCTCAGTAGGAGTCTGCTCTACCACACACAACAACATGGCTTCTGAAGAGAAGTTGGTCTTCATGCACATGCCTGCTCCCCTGTAGGTAATGCATCTTTTTCCTCTGGCTGCTCTCAAGATTTTCTTTCATTTTCAGCAATTCGACAGTGATGTGCCTATGTGTGGGTTTCCTTTTATTTACCCCCTGAGCTTCTTGGGTCTGTACATTGATTTTTTATTTTTCCACCAAACTTTAGACGTTTTCAAGCCTATTTTTCTTGCCCCATTCTCTCTCTCCTCCACCTGGAATCCTATATTATGTATGTTAGTCCATTTGATATTTGTCCCAGAGGATTGCCTAATCATTTTTCTCTCCTCTTTTCCAAATGAATGCTTTCTGTGGTTCTGTCTTCAACGTCACTGACTCTTTCTTCTGCCATCTCTAATTTGCATTTATACATAAGAAGGATGATTGGAAAATGGAATCAAATCCTTTTCCATTTTCATTGATACGTAGTTCTTTATTCAGGCTTTGTGGTGATAAGCTGTTGAGAAGTGGTATCGAAACAGAAGCCTCAGGGACAAGTATCAAACTGCTATGATTATCCTGACTTCATGGCCATGTTCTCCATTAGTACCTGGGAGAGATCAGCCCCTATCTAAAGCTTCATTTGCTGTCCCCCCATCACCTTGTACTGCAACCAAGTGTTGTCACCATTCTCTGGAAAATACCATCCCCTGTGACAGCTCTGGTCCCACACACTGATCCCTCCACTGCCACATAAACTCCTACTTATTCCTAACGACCCTGTTCAAATGCCCCACCTCTGAAGTTTCACCCAGCTTCCCAGGAGAGAGTTAATCACACCTTCCTCTGGGTGCCCAAGCACTTATCCTCATACCATTGTGATTACCTGTTTACATACCTCTTTCCCAAGAGACCCAGTGGGCCCCTCAGGACAGAGTATGCATCTCATTCATCTTTGTAAGTCCTGGCCTCTTATGTAGTATCTGACCCTTAGTACAGGCTCACTGAAAGGTTATTAACTAATGAAGACACCAAGCCTCTGCTTTTCCACAGAATTAAGTGCTGTCCTTGAGGGCCTCCCAGAATGAGGCATAATTTCTGTCCCTTGGGGCATCTTTCAAATACTTGAAGTCATTTGTCATGTCCCTCTAAATTCTCTCTAAATATCTGCAGGCTAGAACACCTTCATCTTTACACAGTGATATTCAGGCAGTGTTCTAAATGCTTGACAAGAGTTAACTTCTTTAATCACCACAACAACGTTACATGATAGGTGCTATTTTGTCCCATTTTACAGATGAGGACACTGAGGCACAGAGAGTCGCTTGCCCAAGGCCACCCAGCTAGCAAATGGTAGGGTTGGATTTCAAAGCCCAGCAGGGGCATCCGAGGCCAGGGTTCTGGGCACTGAGTTACACCCTGCATGGTTGGCTCTTTTGATGATAATCTTTTCAGAGCTCATACTCTCCTCATTGACCTCTTCCTACTTGTCAGCCCTCTTCTTAAAAGTATGTCTTCCAGAGTAGTTACTATGTGATTTAGCCAGCCCCAGAGCCAGCAGGAGGGTGACGTCTCTGCTCTGGAAATGACACCCTGTCAATGCTGCCAATGGGGTATTTTGTTTTGGAGGTTTTTTTTTTTTTTTTTTTCTGTCAGCTCTCTCATATTGGCTTATAATGAGTGTGCAGCCAACTGATCTCTGTTAAACCCAGTATTCTCTATTTACATTTGTATGGTTGGCTCCAAGTAGAGGACTTCATCCCTACCCTTGATAGAATTCATCTTGTGAACTTCGGGCAAATATTTCAACCTGATAAGATCTCCTTGGATCCTTGTTTTGTCACAGTCTTATCCCTTACAGTTTCATAATTTATAAGCCTGTCTTCTAGGACTTCACCCATATCACTGATAAGAAATGTGTCATGAGATTAGGCCAAAGGCCTAACCTTATGGCTATTGGACACCTCCCTCCGGGGTGACACTAGCTTCTATAGCTTAGAAAGCTAGTTGCATTCTTTGGGTGTAGTTGTCCAACCAGTTAAGAATTTACATAATTTATAGTTGTCTGACATTGTTTCTAAATTGCCCACCAAGACGTCCTAAGAGATTTAGCTAACTGCCTTATCGAGATTCAGCTAACACTTTCTATAGAATTTTCTTGTTCTGCTTCAGTATAATTTTAAATGTACGGTAAAGTTAAAGAAAAAAAAGCCAAATGCATATTGCATGATCAGCTATAACAGTTGGATTCCTAGAGATACGGGACACAGATGTTGGCAAACATTACCACTCTGCTTAGAGAAAATCAGATGTGTGAAGCTCTCAACTTAAGAACTATGTTGGAGGGTTACCCATAACCTACAGCCGTTGAGTTGATTCCCACTTATAGTGACCCTGTAGGACACAGTAGAATTCCCCACAGGGTTTTCTTGGCTGTAATCTTTATGAACACAGATCACTAAGTCTTTTTCCTGCGAAGCCGCTGGTGGGTTCACATCTCCCATCTTTTAGGCAAGCCACCGAGCTCTTAACCATTATGCCTCCAGGCTTTTCCCTCTGGAGTTAAGGAGCTCCTCTAAGCCCCCACTGCTAATGAGAGGCAGAGCTGGGCCAGATCTGCCTCCAGGGACCTGGAGCAGCAACTGATGCAACTGGGCTTGGCTCCAGGACTCCCCTGGCACCAGCTGTGACAAGAAGAGGGAAGAGAGCCATGAAACTACGGGCACCTGCTCCTGCTCTCCCCATGAGGAGACTGAGAACAGAGCAGCTTTGGGACCTTCCTGGGCCCCGCAGGGGGCAGAGATGGAGCCAGGACAGGAAGTTCTAATCCCTGCGTCCTGGGCCCTTCACACAGGCCTCAGCTTTCCCACCGTGCTCTCACCTTTCCTGCTGGCCTCCCACAGCATTCCCACAGTTCTCCCTCCTCCCTGACTCTTCCCACTGGAGACTACCAAGGCCCATGGGCTACTTCTTAGGATCATAGATTCCCACCGAGGACCCAGGGTTCACTGTACCAGCATGCAGCACCTTGGAAAAAGGCTGCCAGCTGGGCTGTTCCTGTCAGTAGAATAATGGTTTATATTTCCTTTGAACTCTTAGTTTAAAAACAGCTTTATTGAGATTTAATTAACATGCTATGCAATTCACCTGTATAAAGTGTACAGTTCAGTGGCTTTAAGTGTAGTCCTATATTGTCCATCAACCACCAGAATCAATTTTAGAACATTTTCATTACCCCAAAAAGGAACCTCACTCTCCTTAGTTGTCACCCATCAAAATTCTCTCCTACCTCCTGACCCTGAAACTCAGTTGCCACCGTGTTGATTTTGACGTGAGCCAACCCCGCGTGTCACAGCAGAATGTGCTCCACAGCATTTCCAGTGGCTGATATTTTCTGACGTGCACCACCAGACCTTTCTTTCAAGGTGCCCCTGAGACAACCCTTGGGCATATACACCCTAAGAAGTGGTATATGGCCTTGCTTTGCTCACCCACCTTTCCCCTCTCTCCTGCTCTCCTCTCTACCCACTCATGTCTTCCTATTTCCTCTTCTGGGCCCCCCTGCTCACATCAGTCAGAGAGGGCATTCCTCAGCCCAGTAGGAACACATAGGAGGAAAGAAGTTGCTCAGCCCTGGCCTGAGGTTCAGATGATGTGATGTCTTGTCTCCAATCCACTCCTGTCTCACCAAGTGACCAGGAACAGGTATCTCTGCTCTGGGCCTTGGTTTCCCTATCTGAAAATAAGAACAATGACTACTTTCTCTCTCTCTCTCCTAAGGGCAATTAGGAAATATTAGAACCTCAGACAATTGTGGGGTCTTTTGAAAGACTGGGAGAAAGACCACCGGGCATCAGGGCCTGTCTCCCATGTATTACCTATGTGACCTTGAGCAAGTCATCTGATCCCATGAGGTTCAGCTTCCTCACTGTCAAATGAGAGAAAGAATATGGGCCCATACCCCACACATAACTGTGGGGGAGATCAGTTAAGAGACAAGATAGAGATATGAACAGCATATGAACATATGATATGAGACATGAATGACATATGGACATATGATATTAGACATGAAGAACATATGTGCATATATTAGACATGAACAGCATTTGAACATATGATATGTGGCACGAACAAATGAGCATATCATATGAGGCATGAACAGGCAATGAGCATATGATAGGAACATGCAATGCAAGAGTGAGGAGGTCAAACCATCAAGGACTGATCGTCTCCTAGTGTCTCCCCTGCAGTTGGTCAAGACAGAGACCTCAGATGTGTGAGGTCATATCAATCTCCATCCCTGAATTTCTGATCTTGTCGCTGCATCCTCCCTGGAAGGCCAACTCCATCCTTTCGCACCTCAGGCAATAGCCTATGTGTGAGAGGAAACACTGGGTTTGAGGACCATCATCCTCTGAGAGTTGTTAGGTGCCGTCAAGTTGGCTCTGACTCATAGCAATCCATGTACAACAGAACGAAACAATGCCTGGTCTTGCGCCAGCCTCACAATCCTTGCTGTACCAGAGCCCATTGTTGCAGTCACTATGTCAATCCATCTTATTTAGGGTCTTCCCCTTTTTCGCTGACCCTCCACTTTACCAAGCATGATATCCTTTTCCAAGGAACGGTCCCTTTTGACAACATGACCAAAGTAGGTGAAACGAAGTCTGACCATTCTCGCTTTCAAGGAACATCCCAGCTGCTCTTCTTCCAGGACAGATTTGTGCATTCTGGCAGTCCATGGGACTTTCAGTATTCTTCTCCAGCACCACAACTCGAAAGCATCAACTCTTCTTCAATTTTTCTCATTCATTGTCCATGCAGATGATGTGATTGAAAATACCATAGATTGGGTTAGGCGCACCTCAGTCTTCAAAAAGACGTCTTTGCTCTTTAACACTTAAAAGAGGTCTTTTGCAGCAGATTTGCTCAGTGCAGTATGATGCCTGATTTGACTGCTGCTTCCATTGGTGTTGATGGTGGAAACAAGTAATATGAAATCTTTGACAACTTCAATCTTTTCTCCATTTATAGTGATACTGCTTATTGGTCCAGTTGTGAGGATTT
>NW_006921700.1:1666624-1670231 GCF_000298275.1 Orycteropus afer afer | reverse complement strand
ATGCTGAGCATGTTCATCCCTTTTGCTTTTCTAACTCTAGATCTTTGTACGTTTCATTATAATAATTGATTTTGTCTTCTCAAGCTGCTCTTTGAAATCTGTTCAGGTCTTTCAGCTTGTCATTTCTTCTGTTTGCTTTGGCTGCTCTCTCTGAGAGTGGGCACCAGGTGACACTCAAAGCATGTCCAGCTTTCCAGGAGTGTCCTGTTGCTTCAGGGATGTATGTCTGTGCCTACACAGTGTGTCCTGCTGTGGGGAGCCAGCATGCCCATGCTTGATGAGTTTCCTGATGAGATAGTGGCATGCGGCAAATAGCAAAGATATCAGTGTAGGGAACTTAATGAACCAGAGCTGCATGGTTTTTAAGACACAGAATATGAGAGGCAGGAAATCTACTCATCTAACTACGCAGAATGAGGCAGTGGTGGTTCAGTAGTAGAATTCTTGCCTTCCGTGCAGAAGATCCCACAGAGTCTGGCCAGTGCACCTCATCCACAGCCACCACTTGTCTGTCAATGGAGGTGTGTGTGTTGCTATGAGGCTGAACAGGTTTCAGAGTTGCTTCCAGGCTGAGACTAGGAAGAAAGGCCTGGCAGTGTAGTTCTGAAAAGCAGCCAATGATAGATCATAATGGTCTGATCCACAGTGAACCATAGGGATGGCACAGAACTGGGCAGTGGTTTGTTCTATGGTCCAGGAGTCAGCCTCCTTGATGGCAGCTAACCACAAAAACAACTACCCAGAGAGGCTCAGAAAAGAAAACAACATTATTTGCCTGACGTGATGGGAGGATCTGGATTTGGCTTTGAGGAGGAAAGCAAATGACAACAGAACAAAGATAAACTCATCAAGCATTTCATTGCTCATGGGTTTTTGGTTTAATTTCCAAATTAGTTCTTAGCATAAACATTCTATAGACCAAGCTGCCAAACATCTTCCATATTTCCATCTTGCACCATAATAAACCAAAACTCAGAAAGATCTGGAAGCTAAGGAGGTCTTTCAGTCATCAAAAATTCTGTTCCTTAGGCATGAAATTGAATGGGGACATTTTAGACATATTTCCAATAACAAAGGTTGAAACAAAAATTATTTTCTGCTTAACCTTTGTTTAGCCACAGACCACACCACCTCCTAAACACCACTGGAACTTTGTCCACATTGTGTTTTTTGCAACATCCTGCTTCCCACTCCCCCCATAACTTTGCCCCATGCATGCTGTACTATATTCATGTATATAATTGCAGCACATATAGATACATGTGTAGAAATATCCTCTGTCAAACCTCTATATATTCACAGGTGTAGTCCCAGTTGCCTTCCCACACCTGTTCAGCTTACATGTCTCTGTCTGTATCCACTTGTAAATTATTGTTATTACTATTGTTACAGGATTGTGTATGTAATAGTATTTACTTTTGTTGCCCTTAACTATATACATTTGTGTGTGTGTGATTTGGGTGAAAATTCACAGAGTAAATTGGTTTTTCATTCAGTAATTCATCCATATTTTGTTCTGTGACATTAATTGCAATCCCCACAATGTAACAGCACTCTTTCCACTTCCTCCCTGTGTTTGCCATTTCTCTTCTCCCTTCTTGCCTATCCTTTCTTGCCTTATGAGCTTATCCTTGGGCAAATGCTGCGCTTTTGATCTTGGATGGTAGATTGTTCTAATGACTGCATACTTTCCGGGCATCATGTTAACCTTATAGGGCTGAAAGTTGAGCCATGGGGGTGAGTTCAGTTCCCTGCTTGAAGGGTGTCTAAGGGTCTTAGGCTCAGAGGTCTCACAAGTCTGTATCAAACCAGTAAGCCTAGTCTTTCTTATGGTTTTGAGTTTTCTTATACATTTTTCTCCAACTGTATCTAGGACCTCCTACGGCAATCCCTTTTGGAGCAGTTAGCAGTAGTAGCTGGACATCATCTAATTCTTCCGATCTCAGGGCCATGGAGGCTGGGGTTGGCATGGTCCACTAGTCCTTTAGATTAATTTTTTCCTTAATTTTTTTATTTTCTTCACTCTGTTTTTTTCTTTGCTCCAGATGGGGAGAGACCAATAATTGCAGCTTAGATGGGCTCTCACAGGCTTTAGACCCCAATTGCAACTCATCAAAGTAGGATATAGAACATTGTTTTCCTGGACTACGTTATGCCAGTTGGCCCTGAGACTGTGGTCCTGAGCCCCCAGGCAGGTGACTCATCCCCTCAAGAAGTTTGATTATGGCTGTGAAAGTGTCATGCTTCCTTTTGGAATGAAGAATTTTTTCTGAGATGTGGCTTCCTGATTTAAGCAAACCAAATCCAGCCAACTTAGTACTTGTTGGGTACCTAACAAGGGCTGTTTGTTCACATCACAAAACTACTATTGGTTTTCCTGATGGTCTTTCTGCAAGTTCCCTTTGAACTGGTGTATGTGAAACAGATGGAGATTGTCCTTCTCCTGGCATGGGCCCCATTTTTCAAGGACATACCTTCTATATGAAGTGAGACTTCCAAAATCTACGTCAGTCCGAGCCATCCAAGAAAGGTGTAGGGTGTACTGGTTCCATCTGCTTGGCTTTGGCTGATTTGAGAAGAGGGGAGCAGACAGTTGGCCTTGGAGTCTGGTCATCTCCAAGGAGGAAGGGCTCCTTGAGGCCAGTATCAGAGCTTGCAGGTCACATGTTCAGTGCTGAGCAGCTGTAGGCCTGGTGTGCAGGTGGAAAGGCAGGAGATGAGCAGGAAGGAAGAGGGGATGGACTGTTCTTCACCTGAGCTAGAGCCCCAGAAGACTTCTGTCTCAGGGTGGGCTCTTCCGCCTGCCCTCTTCACCTGCCTCATGTGCTTGGATCATTGGCATGACCTCCCAGCCGGCAGTTCTGACCTTGCTTCTCTCCAGGACCTTTATGAAATAAATAGTACCATTTGCCATTGAGTCCATTTTGGCTCGTGGCAGCTTCATGAATGTCAATAGTACAATTGTGCACCACAAATTTTCAGTGGCTGTTTTTTTGGGATGCAGACAGCCAGGCATGTCTTCCAAGATGCCTCTGGGTGGACTTGAACCACCAACCTTTCAGTTAGCCACTGAGCATGTTAACCACTTGCACTACTCTGAGACTTCTTTATAAACAATAGAAAAGGAAAATGTTAGCTGTGCCCCTATTTTAAAGTGATCCTTTTCAGCTGAGCTTTTATAGCTCTAATCTACTCCCACTCATATTTTTTCAATCCAGGTGTGAGGTGATATGCAAACTATTATAATTTCCTTCTTGGAAGAGCATGTTGCTACTAACAACAGCTTGGCATAGTGAGTTAACAGAGCCTAACATACTGTAGAGGGCCCAAACTCATATAGGGAACAAGACATTTGGAACAAAAAGTAAAAAAGCTCTGAACAGAGATTTTAAACAACAAAAAGATCCTGTACTGTGTGATTAAAAAGGAAGAAGTTCTTTATATACTAATATAAGACTGTTAACCAGAAGGCTGGAGATTCAAACCCACCAGCCACTCCTCGGAAAGAAGGTTAAGCAATCTACTTCCATGGTGATACCGCCTCGGAAGCCCAAGGAGGGGTTGCTATGAGTCGGGTCCAATCAACAGCACATAACAACAACAGCAA
>NW_006921700.1:1662982-1666524 GCF_000298275.1 Orycteropus afer afer | reverse complement strand
AAAAAAGGAAGAAGTTCTTTATATACTAATATAAGACTGTTAACCAGAAGGCTGGCGATTCAAACCCACCAGCCACTCCTCGGAAAGAAGGTTAAGCAATCTACTTCCATGGTGATACCGCCTCGGAAACCCAAGGAGGGGTTGCTATGAGTTGGGTCCAATCAACAGCACATAACAACAACAGCAACAATATGAGAAATTGTCTATAATAGATGATGTGATGAAAGCAGGTTAAGTATAATAGAATGAGTTCCTTTTTGGAGGGGAAAAATGTAGGTGTGTATACATGGAGAGAAGGAAGGTAAAACAGGAATTCCACTAAAGAAAACAAAAATCCTCACAACTGGACCAATAAGCAATATAATGATTAACAGAAAAGATTGAAATTGTCAAGGATTTCATCTTACTTGGATCCACAATCAGCGCCCATGGAAGCAGCAGTCAAGAAATCTAACATCATATTGCAATGGGCAGATCTTTTGCAAAAGACCTTTTTAAAGTGTTAGGGAGAAAGATGTCACTTGGAAGACTAAGGTACACCTGACTCAAGCCATGGTATTTTCAGTTGCCTCTTTTGCACTGAGAGCTGGGCAATGAATAAGGAAGACTGAAAAAGATTTGATGCCTTTGAATTATGATGCTGGTGAAGAATGTTGAATATACCATAGACTGCCAAAAGAATGAACAAATCTGTCTTGGAATAAGTATGGTGAGAATGTTCCTTAGAAGCAAAGATCTTAAGACTTTCTCTCACTTTCTTTGGACATGTTATCAGGAGTGATGTGTCTCTAGAGCAGGACATCATGGTTGGTGAAGAAGAGGATCAGTGGCCAAGAGGAAGACCTTCAACAAGATGAATTGACACAGTGGCTGCAAAATGGGTTCAAATATTGCAATGATTATGAGGATGGTGCACGATGGGGCAGTGTTTCATTCTTTTGGACACGGGGCCACTATGAGTTAGAACCAGCTCAACAGCACGTAACAACAATGCTAAATTATGATTCCATTTAGGGAACGGAGCAGGGAGTAGCTTGAGAATCTAAGGACTTTCACTTTCAAGTTGACTTCACTAATGATTAAGTTTTTGCAAATGAGCATGTACCATTTTTTCAAGGAGCCCTGGTGGTACAGTGGTTAAGACTAGGCTGCTAACTGAAAGGTCGGCAATTTGAACCCACCAGCCACTCCATGAAAGAACAAGATATGGCAGTCTGCTTCCATAAAGGCTTAAACAGCCTGGGGAACCCTATGGGGCTGTTCTACTCTGTATTATAGGGTTACTATGAGTTGGAATTTGATTCAACAGCAATGGGTTTTTTTTTTGTTTTTGTTTTTTTTACCATTTTTGCAATTAAAAAATAAAATACAAATCTAAAGAGAGGTGTTTATTACTCTTTGGCTTGTCCTGCAGGACTGTGAAAAGAAGGCTCTAGAAATGAGTTGGCAAGGAGGGCAAAGCATGTCATAGGGATGGCAGGAGACCTGAGACATAAGGAAGGAGCAAGCAATTGACTTAACTGTACATATAAGGAAGGAAAGGATTTGTGTTCAGTTTAAATTGGTATCTTTTATTTTTAGATAGAAGAAAAAGGTTATGAAATTCTGTGCCATTCAACTTAAGTACTGGGCATATTATGTTTAAGAGCCTGGTTTATGTATGTATAGAAATTTCTGTTTACATATACATTGTAATTTAAATGCCCATGTGGGTGAAATAAGAAAGGCACAGTTTACCAAAACCCACCACCCTCCAATCAGGGCATATAGAAAAGAAGCATTTAGTCTGGAGAATTCCTTGGTAAAATGTTAGGGGGGGATAAAAGAACCACTACTATCGAGTGTATTCCATATTCATACTATTTTCAGGTTTTACAGATAGGTTTTCAGCAGACTGTGGCCCATTGAGAAGGGAGTGGCTCTGATGGAGTGTCAAGAGAGTGAGGGGTCTGGAGCCAGGACCCGTTTTAGACAAAACTGTGGAGTTGGTAGTATCTGTCTTTGTAATCTCTAAATCTCCCCTCTCTGTACCCTATTCCCACATTAGAGCTCCCATTCACAGTATGCTGTCCCTTGCCTACATCCATCCCTCATACACACACTCACAGAGAGCCATTGAGTGCTTCTTTCTTCTCTCAAAACCCTCCTATCAATCTTAAAAAGAAAGCTAGTGTCAGTCATTTACACTTTAGTATGAATTTCAACCAAGGGCCATATAACCTGGTGATGTTTATATTTTAAGTTTTTCTTTTGATTGTGAAAGAGAAAATCGAGCCCCAGGGAAAGGAATGTTCAGGCATCAGCCAACAGGTAGAAGCATTATTTCCTGAGTAATCTTCCTGTTGCTCCAGAAATGATACCAAGGAGCTATTCTCTGCCTGTAGCCTAGGTATTGGGCATTCTCACCTGGAGCCTCAGGCAAGACCTCACTCAGTCTCGGTAGGCCCTCTCTGCTCCTTTGAGGGAATCTGCCACTCTCCATGGGCCAAATAAGGAAAGTGAAACAGCTTCACAGGCCACCGCATCTTTTGTAAAGAGAACCTGGACATCCAGGACTACATAGGGCCTCAGATTGAGAGCCCGGGAGAAATAACCCTGGGGAGTGGCGGACAGGGTACAAGCTGTTCTGTTCCATAAAAATGGTGTGACCATGAGCAACTTGTTTATCCTCTCCAAGCTCAGCCCTCTATCACCTCTAGTCTCTATTTTCTTACCTATGAAGAGGAAATAATCATAGTACCTACTTTGTAGGTTTGCTCTGAAAACTGAGGTAAAGAATGCAAAATGGTTAGCACAGTGGCTGGCAGGGAGGAAGCCCTCAGCAAATGTGAGTTCTTCAGAGTCTTCTTATTTCCTGGGGATGTAGAGCCAGGGGCATGTGGGAGGAAAGAAGAGTTTGAGTTTGGAGAATTGGGGCACGAACACCTGTTCTGTGAGCTCCACCTTGCTGCAGTGTATGGTCTGGCATGGGTGGAAGTCCATGGCAGGGGGGAGACACCGTGAGTTACTGCACTGGGTGACACCAACCCTAGTGGGGCCACTGTAAGACAATGACACTGATTACAGTCTTCAAGTTGTGTAACCATTCTCATCTTGCTTTCCCTGGTTGTTCCTCCCCCATTAACATAAACTCACAACCCCTTGAGTTTCCTATCTGAGCTTTCCGAGTTGCTGTTGTCAGTTTGATACCATATAGGCAGTTCTTGATTCTGAGTACCCTCAGTTTACACAGAATTCTAACAAACTTAATCATTTGGTTACCAAATCCACAGTTGCTTAGGGGCAGCAGATGGAGACAGGTACACTTAGAGCAGAGAGAGGTGATAGTTGATAGTCTGACAAAGAAGGAGACAGAGAACACACAAAGCAGACGTGAGACTTCACCAGGGATCCTGGCATCAGGCTCTTTAGAGGAGTTCCTGCACTGCTTCCATCACGGAGCATAGCACTGGATCATGGCCCAGAATCATAACTGATTTCAAAACCTTGACCCTGCAGATGGATGCTGAATTACAGGTAGTCTGTTTTAAGAAGCCAGTTGC
>NW_006921700.1:1658487-1662022 GCF_000298275.1 Orycteropus afer afer | reverse complement strand
AAAAAAAAGTCTTGGGGCTCTGTGCATATAGGGGTAAACCTTCAATTCTGTGGAAAACTCTACCATCTAAAATGATGTCCCTGATGATGTCACAGTCTTATTGGATTCAGATGATCTGAGGACTGTCCCAGGCAACTCAGTCACTGACATTAGAGGGAACATTCTTGGCCTCTCTTTGCCACCCTGCCTCCATCACCTCAGGCAGCCCAGGGCCATCAGTGTCCATCACAGTCCTGTCCCCTGGGCAAGCATATGCCTTCCTCACACCTCCAGAGTCTCCTGTCTGGTGCCTGTTCTCTCAGAGTCCTGCAGAGAGACACCTCACAGACTCCTCAATGACACTCAACTCGTAAAGTCTAATTATGCCACATTGTATGTTCTATACCCAGCAGAACCCCATTGTAAACTCCTGAAGCAGGCTTATGGCTGTATGGATCTCCCTACCTGTGAGTGGTTAGTACTTATTGAATGGATGATAGTTATTATTCTGCTTTTTAACAGTGGCCTCCTGCAGACCCAGAATATCACCCCATATAATTCATTCTGCAAATGAGAATATCAGCCCTGCAGAAATTTGGATAGAGAGGCCTTTGGTGACACATATGTTGTTGTTGTTGTTATGTGCCGTCGAGTCGAACCCAACTCATAGCGACCCCTCCTTGGGTTTCCAAGGCAGTATCACTATGGAAGTGGATTGCCCTATCTTCATTCCCAGGAGTGGCTGGTGGGTTTGAATTGCCAGCCTTCTCATTAGCAGTCAAGTGCCTTAGGCACTATGCTACCAGAGCTCCCGGTAACACATATAGTGACTACTAACTTCCCCATCAGTGCTTCGAACCCACTAGCCACTCCACAGGAGAAAGAGGAGGCAGTCTGCTTCTGTGAAGATTTACAGCCTTGGAAACCCTATGGGGCAGTTCTAGTGTACCCCATGGGGTTGCTATGAGTCAAAATTGACTCGGTAGCAATGAGTTTGGTGATAAATGGCAGTGTTTACTATGACTAGTGCACCCTGCCTGGCAAGAGCTCACACTCAAACTGGAAAAACAGAACATAGACTAGAAACTTAACAAGTCAGACAAAGTTGACATATACCCAGTGTGGAATGAATGAGACAACAAATAGGCTTTCACAGGAAGCTTTCCTCTCCCTTTACTCCCTGTCTGGCCCTATTTTTCCTGTAAAAGGTCATTTGTAGTGGAAGGGGGGAGAGAGGACATCCCAAAGGACAAGGGGCTTGAAGTGAATGTTATGAGGGTCTTAGGCTCTGGATAAGAAGGAGGTGGGGAGGCATTCCAGGCAAGGGCAACTGCAAGAGCAAAGGGTTGGTCACCAAAGCAAGGAAAAGCCACCTCACACCCTTGCTAGGATGACCATTAGCAGAACAGCAGGAAAACAAATGTTGCTAAAGATGGGGTGAAATTGGACACTTCACCACTGCTTATGGGATTGTAAAATAGTGCAATACTGCAAAAACAGGTTGGCAGTTCCTCAAAATATTAAACATGCAATTATTGCAGGACACAGCAATTCCACCTCTAGGTATGTATCCAAAAGAATTGAAAGCAGGAATACAGATGGACACATGGACACCAATGTTTGTTGCAACAATTTTCACAATAGCCAGTAGGTGGAAACAGCCTAAATGCCCATCAGCAGAAGAACGAATACACAGAATTGGTGCATACAGACAATGGAATACTACTCAGCCATAAAGAGAAATGAAGTCCTAATACCTGCTATGACATGAGTGAACACTGAAAACATGCTGAGTGGTGTCAGTCAGCCACAAAAGAACAAGTATTGTATGATCCCACTTATATGAAATATCTAGATTGGGCACATATTTAGAGACCAAGTTTACCCATGGTTGTGGAGGGGTTGGCTAGGAGGAGATGGGAGGAGATAGGCACTGAGTTTCTGTTGAGGGTGATGAAAAAATTTGGAAATGGATAGCGGTGATGGTTGCCAACATGGTGAGTGTAATTAATGTCACTGAACAGCACACATGAAAAAGGTTGAATGGTGAATGTTTTGTTATATATAATTTTTTACCACAATAACTTAAGAAAAATCAAAGGGCTAGAAGTGAGCATGTCATCAAGAGTAGAGCACGCATCCTGGAGAGAGGAGGGCAAGACCTCGGGATAGGACGAGAGAAGGAGGCAGAACATGAAAGATCTGAGGAATTAGGCTGAGGAGTTTGGACAGACCAGGCAAATGGCAGCCATGGAAGTGCTCTAGCCATGTGGAGACTGAGAGCCAAGGGCAGAGAAGCTTTTATTCAAAGCTGGGGATGTGTCATCTCTTCTCTGCTTAAACCTGACAACAAACCTGTGAGGCAGACATTTTCTTCATTTTGCAGATGAGAACTCTGAGGCTCAGAGAGGTTAAGCAACTTGAACTAAGTCACCAGCAAGTAAGTGGCTGGCCCAGGATTTGAACCCAGGTCCAGTTCATGTTCTCAATACAAACATGCCACATCCAAAGAATCTTTGTCTGGCAGGGGAGGGCAGGCTGCACTGGGTGAGGAAATGCCAAAAATGGGTGCCAGGCACCCACGGTGTTAGAGCATCAAGAGTTGGGGCCCCCTTAGAATAGGACCACCCAAACGGGATTTGTTAAGAACTTGATTTTTGCTATTAAAATAACAAATCCAGGGGCAAGATGGCGGACTAGGCAGAAGGATTGCACAGACCCTCTTCAACAAAGAAAAGGGAAACCAATTAACACAGACACAGAATATGTGAACTGCTGTATGAAAAGTGAATTTACTCTGTAAATCTTCACCCAAATCCTAATTAAAAAAAAAAAATGTCATCACAAAAAAAAAAAATAAAAAAATAACAAATCCAGGTTGTCCCTGTGGGAAGACAAGGACAGCTTTGTTGGCCTGGCTTACGTAATTTTATGGTTTGTATTGACTAACATACAGGAGATGGGTCCCATAAGAGTATCAGTTCTGAGGTGTCTAAAGAGCTTCATCTGGCACTCTGGGCCCCCTGAGCTGAGAGATCCCAAACTCCAGCTGGAGTGAGGCTCATGCATCTGAGACTCAAGATGATAAGTGAGATGATACCACCCTGACACTGAGTCCTGTGGCCCAAACTCTGGGGTCTCAAGGAGCAAACAGAGTGGGCTTCCCTACCAGTTACCTTGGCATCAGTTCCAACTCATGACAACCCCACTTGCATCAGAATAGAGCTGTGCTCCACAGGGTTTTCAGTGGCTGATGTTTTCAGAAGTAGATCACCAGGCCTTCCTTCCGAGTTACCTCTGGATAGACAGACTTGAACCTCCAACATTTCAGTCAGCAGCTGAGTGTTAACAGGTACACCATCCTTGGCTCTCTGGGCTTCCTTAAAAAAAAAAAAAACCTCAAAACCAAACTCATTGCCATCGAGTTGATTCTAACCCAAAGCAATCCCCATTGGGTTCCCAAAGCTGTCAATCTTTATGGAAATGGATTGCCCCATTGTTCTTCTGTGGAGCCACAGGGGAGAGTGAACCACTGACCTTCTGGTTAGCAGTCAAA
>NW_006921700.1:1656975-1658020 GCF_000298275.1 Orycteropus afer afer | reverse complement strand
CTTCACCTGGGAACTTAGGAATGCAGACTCTCCACTATAGGAGCTCTGGTAGCATAGTGCCTAAGGCACTTGACTGCTAACCAGAAGACTGGTTAGGTCTATGCCTTTTTACTTATCAGCCTTATCATTCAGACTGCTAACTCCTTGGAAGGAAGGTTGAGCAATCTACTTCCGTAGTGATACCGCCTTGGAAACCCAAGGAGGGGTCACTATGAGTCAGATCTGACTCCACAGCACATAACAACAACAACAACATAGGAGCCCTGGTGGTGAAGCTCAGCTGCTAATCATAAGCTCGGCACTTTGTATCCATCAGCCACTCCGTGGGAAAAAGGTGAGGCAGTCTGCTTCCAAAAAGATTTACAGCCTTGGAAACCCTATGGGACAGTTCTACTCTGTCCTAAAGGGTCACTGTGAGTCAGAATCCACTTGATGGCAGTGGACTTATTTTATTCTGTTTTGTATTATGTTGGGCATTGTTGGAGTGAATAGCATTATAAGTTTGTGACTGAGGGGAAGTCCAACTAAAGATACATTTTGTTTGAGTTTCTTGGGATACCTCCATGTGGTTAGCTTGCAGTTACTTCTATATACAATTAAGGAATTGTTAGCCTACTTAGTTTAGGAATCACTTCTAGGAATCCTCCAGTTGGCCCACTAATTGATACATAGGGTCTCCTGATACAAAGAATCAGGCCTATCTTACAACCCATAATAAGCAACAATAATTAGGACATCATCAACAGCCCAATCAATGAGTGCCATCAATTCAAAGAGCATAAAACTTCAGTCACCACATGTTCTGGGTACCTGGTGCTGCTCTGACAAGAATACACCACAAATGAGATGGCCTTAACAAACAAGAGTTTACTCTCTTACAGTTTGGAGGATTTAAGTCCAAGTTCAAAGTGCCAGGCTCTAGGGGCTGGGTGAAAGCCCCTCAACCTTGGAATCCAGCTCTGCCTCCTGCTCCTGGTCCACTGGAGCTAGAGGCGTTTCTTCACTTAGACAGCTGCTGGCTGCTGAGGCTGGCAAACCCAAGGTT
>NW_006921700.1:1653207-1654415 GCF_000298275.1 Orycteropus afer afer | reverse complement strand
AAAATCTTGGGAGTGGCCTGGACTTGGTCCTAGGCCTCTCCCACAGCCATCTATAAAATTAAGCCAGCTGGGTACTCTAAAATATGTCACACCCTCCAAAGCCACGTTCCACCTGGTCCTGCGTCAATCAGAAAAAGCAGGACAATTGTGAAAGGGTAGTAGTAGTATCGGAAGCTGTCCAAATCCACAAGGGGGAATGATGAGAATTACCACCAGCACAAACCTGATTCCCATGAGGTGGAGGTCAGACATACCTCCACTCTCCAACCTTCTTGCCAGTTGTGACACCAGCTGTTTTTCCCATGGTGCTTCCTGCTTCCCTTCTGGGTTGAATAATTCATTGCAGTGACTGCATGGAACTTACTTATAGTTAAGTGGTTTTATTAAGGAAGTAACAGGGTACAACTCGGGATCAGGATCAGGAAGCGTGTAGGCAAAGTCTCCCTTCTTTAGCACAGGGCAGCTCTCAGCTCCTCTCAGGCCCTTCAGGAAGGCTTCTCTTGGCCCGACTCTCTGTCACTATGGACTGCCACAGGACCCCTTCCAGGCTTGTCACCACTGGCTCTGCCACTAGGCCGCTTCTGGGCCTTATGCCGCCAGCCCTGCCACTGGACCTCTTCGTGTCTTCTGTGTTACAGCACTCGACCCGTGTTACAGGAGGTTTTAGGAGGTTCCTTGCCTCCTGTCTCTCTCTGATTCCATTCTCTCTTCTTTCTGTATGAAATACCTCTGTGAGGCTGGTTGCATAGATACACAACTCCTTGTCAATTACAAGGCATAGCCCTTCTCAGCAGGGAAAGGGGGAGCACAAACTGACCAATCCCTTCTTGGTAGGCCACAGACACTTCATTTGCATAGTGGGCTATAGTCACCTCATTTGCATAGTATATCGACCAATCCCTGAAAGGTACATACCAGTCACAGGGCCCACCGCAGCCAGGGCCAGACAAAAATTATTAAACCAAATAATAAATGGTGCCCACTTTGTGTGGCTGTCATCATGATTGAAAGAACATAGAGAAAGCTTACCAAGCACATGGAAAAACCAAACTAAAACTAAACCCACTGCCGTCAAACCAATTCCAACCCATAGCAATCCTGTAGGACAGAGTAGAACTGTCCCATAGAGTTTTCAAGGCTGTAATCTTCAGCAGAGCAGACTTCCACATGTCTCCCAGGGCTCCTCAGTACATGGGAATCACATGGTA